>NC_079222.1:50225646-50323146 GCF_029633865.1 Lampris incognitus
CAAGGGGTCAGTGAAAATAAAATATCTTTTAAAAAAAAGATCCTATGACATTTATAGAAATAGGATTATTTTATTACATATATCTGAAAGTTACTGAATACATATTCTGTGTTGTTACATATATCGGAAAGTTACTGAATACATATTCTGTTTTGTTACATATATCTGAAAGTTACTGCATACATATTCTGTTTTGTTACATATATCTGAGAGTTACTGAATACATATTCTGTTTTGTTACATATATCTGAAAGTTACTGAATACATATTCTGTGTTGTTACATATATCTGAAAGTTACTGAATACATATTCTGTTTTGTTACATATATCTGAAAGTTACTGAATACATATTCTGTGTTGTTACATATATCTGAAAGTTACTGAATACATATTCTGTTTTGTTACATATATCTGAAAGTTACTGAATACATATTCTGTTTTGTTACATATATCTGAAAGTTACTGAATACATATTCTGTTTTGTTACATATATCTGAAAGTTACTGAATACATATTCTGTTGTTACATATATCTGAAAGTTACTGAATACATATTCTGTTGTTACATATATCTGAAAGTTACTGCATAAGAATTCTGTTTTGTTACATATATCTGAAAGTTACTGTATAAGAATTCTGTGTTGTTACATATATCTGAAAGTTACTGAATACATATTCTGTTTTGTTACATATATCTGAAAGTTACTGCATAAGAATTCTGTTTTGTTACATATATCTGAAAGTTACTGCATAAGAATTCTGTGTTGTTACATATATCTGAAAGTTACTGCATAAGAATTCTGTGTTGTTACATGTATCTGAAAGTTACTGAATACATATTCTGTTTTGTTACATATATCTGAAAGTTACTGCATAAGAATTCTCTTTTGTTAACTATATCTAAGTTACAACTGCAAGCTCTTATTTTTGCCCCAAAGAGTGAATAAATGCTATAATGCAATTTAAAATGCAGTTTCTACTGTTTCTATCAAATTGCAACCCCCCTCCCCCAAGATCAGGTGGAGGGGTCCTCAGGGTAGATCAAAAATACGCAGGGGGTCCAGGACCCCAAAACGGTGGAGAACCACTGGTATATAGTATATAGAGTTGTCAGCATCGTGCTACCTATGGCTAACATACACACTGAAATGTGCTGTGTTTGCTGATGACACGATGTGTTTTGTTACAGCAGCTTTTGGAGGCGCCCACAACAGAAATGGACAAATTAAAACGGTGGAAGAAAGTGTGTTGTTTTGAAATCACCTCATCAGTGCAGAGTAAAGTGGTCCAGCCGTGGAAACGAGTTGCTCGGCGTGATGGAAACCTCGCGCAACACGTGCGCGAGCAAAGCTGACAGGAAGCGTCGCAATCACGAGGAAATCAAGTCGCGTTCTGGATTACACGTCAGCGCACGCGCTATTGTTCATTTATTCTACCACATCTGATCTACCGTGGCGCAGTGGTCAGCGCGGTCGCCTCACAGGTCCTGGGTTCGAGCCCCGGGGTAGTCCAACCTGGGGGGTCGTCCCGGGTCGTCCTGTGTGGGGAGTCTGCATGTTGTCTGCGTGGGTTTCCTCCCACAGTCCAAACACACGTAGGTCAGGTGGACCGGCCGTACTGAATTGTCCCTAGGTGTGTGTGTGTGTGTGGGGGGGGGACCCTGTGGTGGACTGGCGGCCTGTCCAGGGTGTCCCCCCCCCTGCAGCCCAGTGGCTGCTGGGATAGGCTCCAGCATCCCGCGACCCTGAGTAAGGGTAAGCGGTTTGGATAATGGATGGATGGATGGATGGATGGTCTACTGCAGTGTTTCTCAACCCAGTCCTCAAGGACCCCCTATCCTGCAGATTTTCATTGTAACCCTGCATAGGTAGCCCTGCTTGTACTTACCCGACCAATCATCTCGCAGCACTTAATTAAGCAAGGTGTGCAACGTCTGACAAAATTAACTGCTGATTGGTTGAATAACTACAAACAGGTGCCTATTCAGGGTTGCAAAGAAAATCTGCAGGATAGGGGGTCCTTGAGGACTGGGTTGAGAAACACTGGTCTACTGTGTGGAGGTATGGGGTTGGGGTAAGACCTACAAAACCAACCTACAACCATTATATACACTACAAAAAGAGCCATAAGGATAGTTCATAGTGTAGGATATCGTGAACACACCAACAAGCTTATTTTTTTAAAAGTCAAGCGCTTTGAGGTTCAGGGATTTAGTAGAATGTAACACAGCACAGATCATGTTCAAAGCAAGAAACCATCCACTACTGAGTACTACACCAAAACTAGTGTCAGATAGAGAAGGGCAATATAACTTGAGAGGGAAATGAAACTTCAAGAAATGATGTGCTGGCACAGCTTTGAAGAGCACGCCATGGGCATTTCAATCTGTGGGGTGAAACTGTGGAGCGGTGTGAGCAGGGAACTCAAACAAAGTACAGATACTACACAGCTCACCAAGAAGTACACAGGACTGATTATCGAGAGGTATAGGGACCGTGAAGAGTTGTGTTAACTGTTCAAGTTTTATTTATCTCTAAACGTTTATTAAGCACACACACACACACATAGTATATATATACATGTGTTTGGTCATGTTTTTGTTTTTCTCTTTTCCTTTTTTGTACTGTATAGTTGCTGAATGAACGTGTGAGTAGGAGAGAAGGGGTAGGACAACAACAAGTGTGTACTTCCTCCTACTGCTTCTGCAACATCTAACACATAACCTGATGCATAAGGAGATCTGTTCACTGAGTTGGATGTGTGGATTAGTTGATCATTTCAGATGAATGCCAGTGGCTTATCTGTATGTTATGTCCTGCTTATTTACATGTTCGAATTAATTAATTAATTAATCAATTAATTAATCCAATCATGTCACTAGAAATCCCTGCTCAGCCCCAAGAGGACACAAGTAATTCAATTCAAACACACTTCAATCCAACTACGAAAAACAAATGATGATTTTGATTTTGACAGGGCCAGCAGAGAAGGCCTTGAAGGCCCTGAGAGCCCACCACTGGGAGCGGTGTATGGAGAGCGGGTTCAACCCCCCTGTCCTGCTCCTCGCTGGACTGTTACTGCTGTGGTTCTGCCCCCTGCTCGGCCCTCCGGCTCCACCCTGAGGTCACGAAGCACATCTCCATCACCTGTCTCTGAAACACCAGGCACGTCTGCGCGCGCTAACAGAGCGCCGCGGACACACAATCAACACAACAACACACCTGTCTACAACCACCACACCGGCGAGTGATCAGCCCATCACCATGACAACACACCTGTCTACAACCACCACGCCTGCGAGTTATCAGCCCATCACCATGACAACAACACACCTGTCTACAGTCTACAACCACCACGCCTGCGAGTGATCAGCTCATCACCACAACAACACACCTGTCTACCGTCTACAACCACCACACCTGCGAGTGATCAGCCCATCACCACAACAACAACACACCTGTCTACAATATACAACCACCACACCTGCGAGTGATCAGCTCATCACCACAACAACAACACACCTGTCTACAATATACAACCACCACACCTGCGAGTGATCAGCCCATCACCACAACAACAACACACCTGTCTACAGTCTACAACCACCACACCTGAGAGTGATCAGCCCATCACCACAACAACAACACACCTGTCTACAGTCTACAACCACCACACCTGCGAGTGATCAGCCCATCACCACAACAATAACACACCTGTCTACAACCACCACACCTGCGAGTGATCAGCCCATCACCACAACAACAACACACCTGTCTACAATACACAACCACCACACCTGCGAGTGATCAGCTCATCACCACAACAACACACCTGTCTACAGTCTACAACCACACCTGCAAGTGATCAGCTCATCACAACAACACACACCTGTCTACAGTCTACAACCACCACACCTGCGAGTGATCAGCTCATTACCACAACAACACACCTGTCTACAGTCTACAACCACCACACCTGCGAGTGATCAGCTCATCACCACAACAACACACCTGTCTACAGTCTACAACCACCACACCTGCGGGTGATCAGCCCATCACCACAACAACACACTTGTCTACAGTCTACAACCACCACACCTGCGAGTGATCAGCCCATCACCACAACAACAACACACCTGTCTACAATATACAACCACCACACCTGCGAGTGATCAGCTCATCACCACAACAACACACCTGTCTACAGTCTACAACCAGACCTGTGAGTGATCAGCTCATCACAACAACACACACCTGTCTACAGTCTACAACCACCACACCTGCAAGTGATCAGCCCATCACCACAACAACACACCTGTCTACCGTCTACAACCACCACGCCTGCGAGTGTTCAGCCCATCACCACAAGAACACCTATCTAGTCTACAACCACCACACCTGCGAGTGATCAGCTCATCACCACAACAACAACACACCTGTCTACAGTCTACAAGCACCACACCTGCGAGTGATATGCCCATGACCACAACAACAACACACCTGTCTACAACCACCACACATGCGAGTGATCAGCCCATCACCACAACAACAACACACCTGTCTACAGTCTACAACCACCACACCTGCGAGTGATCAGCCCATCACCACAACAACACACCTGTCTACAACCACCACACCTGCGAGTGATCAGCCCATCACCACAACAACAACACACCTGTCTACAACCACCACACCTGCGAGTGATCAGCCCATCACCACAACAACAACACACCTGTCTACAATATACAACCACCACACCTGCGAGTGATCAGCTCATCACCACAACAACACACCTGTCTACAGTCTACAACCACACCTGCGAGTGATCAGCTCATCACAACAACACACACCTGTCTACAGTCTACAACCACCACACCTGCGAGTGATCAGCTCACCACAACAACAACACACCTGCCTACAGTCTACAACCACCACACCTGCGAGTGATCAGCCCATCACCACAACAACACACCTGCCTACAGTCTACAACCACCACACCTGAGAGTGATCAGCTCATCACCACAACAACACACCTGTCTACAGTCTACAACCACACCTGAGAGTGATCAGCCCATCACAACAACACACCTGTCTACCGTCTACAACCACCACACCTGCGAGTGATCAGCCCATTACCAAAACAACACACCTGCCTACAGTCTACAACTACCACACCTGCGAGTGATCAGCCCATCACCACAACAACACACCTGCCTACAGTCTACAACCACCACACCTGCGAGTGATCAGCCCATTACCACAACAACACACCTGTCTACAGTCTACAACCACCACACCTGCGAGTGATCAGCCCATCACCACAACAACAACACACCTGTCTACAATATACAACCACCACACCTGCGAGTGATCAGCTCATCACCACAACAACACACCTGTCTACAGTCTACAACCACCACACCTGCGAGTGATCAGCTCATCACGACAACAACACACCTGTCTACAGTCTACAACCACCACACCTGCGGGTGATCAGCCCATCACCACAACAACACACTTGTCTACAGTCTACAACCACCACACCTGCGAGTGATCAGCTCATCACGACAACAACACACCTGTCTACAGTCTACAACCACCACACCTGCGAGTGATCAGCCCATCACCACAACAACAACACACCTGTCTACAATATACAACCACCACACCTGCGAGTGATCAGCCCATCACCACAACAACAACACACCTGTCTACAATATACAACCACCACACCTGCGAGTGATCAGCTCATCACCACAACTGCTCACCTGTCTACAGTCTACAACCACACCTGCGAGTGATCAGCTCATCACCACAACAACACACCTGTCTACAGTCTACAACCACCACACCTGCAAGTGATCAGCCCATCACCACAACAACACACCTGTCTAGAGTCTACAACCACCACACCTGCAAGTGATCAGCTCATCACCACAACAACACACCTGTCTACCGTCTACAACCACCACGCCTGCGAGTGTTCAGCCCATCACCACAACAACACACCTTTCTACAGTCTACAACCATCACACCTACGAGTGATCAGCCCATCACCACAACAACAACACACCTGTCTACAACCACCAAACATGCGAGTGATCAGCCCATCACCACAACAACACACCTGTCTACAACCACCACACCTGCGAGTGATCAGCTCATTACCACAACAACACACCTGTCTACAACCACCACACCTGCGACTGATCAGCTCATTACCACAACAACACACCTGTCTACAATATACAACCACCACACCTGCAAGTGATCAGCTCATCACCACAACAACAACAACACACCTGTCTACAGTCTACAACCACCACACCTGCGGGTGATCAGCCCATCACCACAACAACAACACACCTGTCTACAGTCTACAACCACCACACCTGCGCGTGATCAGCTCATCACCACAACACACCTGTCTACAGGCTACAACCACCACACGTGCGAGTGATCAGCTCATCACCACAACAACACACCTGTCTACAATATACAACCACCACACCTGCGGCTGATCAGCTCATCACCACAACAACAACACACCTGTCTACAGTCTACAACCACCACACCTGCGAGTGCTCAGCTCATCACCACAACAACACACCTGTCTACAGTCTACAACCACACCTGCGAGTGATCAGCTCATCACCACAACAACACACCTGTCTACCGTCTACAACCACCACGCCTGCGAGTGTTCAGCCCATCACCACAACAACACACCTATCTACAGTCTACAACCACCACACCTGCGAGTGATCAGCTCATCACCACAACAACACACCTGTCTACAGTCTACAACCACACATGCGAGTGATCAGCTCATCACAACAACACACCTGTCTACAATCTACAACCACCACACCTGCGGGTGATCAGCCCATCACCACAACAACACACTTGTCTACAGTCTACAACCACCACACCTGCGAGTGATCAGCCCATCACCACAACAACAACACACCTGTCTACAGTCTACAACCATCACAGCTACGAGTGATCAGCCTATCACCACAACAACAACACACCTGTCTACAACCACCACACCTGCAAGTGATCAGCTCATCACCACAACAACAACAACACACCTGTCTACAGTCTACAACCACCACACCTGCGAGTGATCAGCTCATTACCACAACAACACACCTGTCTACAATATACAACCACCACACCTGTGGGTGATCAGCCCATCACCACAACCACAAACCTGTCTACAGTCTACAACCACCACACCTGCACGTGATCAGCTCATCACCACAACACACCTGTCTACAGGCTACAACCACCACACGTGCGAGTGATCAGCCCATCACCACAACAACACACCTGTCTACAATATACAACCACCACACCTGCGGCTGATCAGCTCATCACCACAACAACAACACACCTGTCTACAGTCTACAACCACCACACCTGCGAGTGATCAGCTCATCACCACAACAACACACTTGTCTACAGTCTACAACCACCACACCTGCGAGTGATCAGCCCATCACCACAACAACAACACACCTGTCTACAATATACAACCACCACACCTGCGAGTGATCAGCTCATCACCACAACAACAAACCTGTCTACAGTCTACAACCACACCTGCGAGTGATCAGCTCATCACCATAACAACAACACACCTGTCTACAGTCTACAACCACCACACCTGCAAGTGATCAGCCCATCACCACAACAACACACCTGTCTACAGTCTACAACCACCACACCTGCGAGTGATCAGCTCATCACCACAACAACACACCTGTCTACCGTCTACAACCACCACGCCTGCGAGTGTTCAGCCCATCACCACAACAACACACCTATCTACAGTCTACAACCACCACACCTGCGAGTGATCAGCTCATCACCACAACAACACACCTGTCTACAGTCTACAACCACACCTGCGAGTGATCAGCTCATCACAACAACACACCTGTCTACCGTCTACAACCACCACACCTGCGGTTGATCAGCCCATCACCACAACAACACACTTGTCTACAGTCTACAACCACCACACCTGCGAGTGATCAGCCCATCACCACAACAACAACACACCTGTCTACAGTCTACAACCACCACACCTGCGAGTGATCAGCCCATCACCACAACAACAACACACCTGTCTACAGTCTACAACCACCACACATGCGAGTGATCAGCCCATCACCATAACAACAACACACCTGTCTACAGTCTACAACCACCACACCTGCGAGTGATCAGCCCTTCACCACAACAACACACCTGTCTACAACCACCACACCTGCAAGTGATCAGCTCATCACCACAACAACAACAACACACCTGTCTACCGTCTACAACCACCACGCCTGCGAGTGTTCAGCCCATCACCACAACAACACACCTATCTACAGTCTACAACCACCACACCTGCGAGTGATCAGCTCATCACCACAACAACACACCTGTCTACAGTCTACAACCACACCTGCGAGTGATCAGCTCATCACCACAACAACACACTTGTCTACAGTCTACAACCACCACACCTGCGAGTGATCAGCCCATCACCACAACAACAACACACCTGTCTACAGTCTACAACCATCACAGCTACGAGTGATCAGCCCATCACCACAACAACAACACACCTGTCTACAACCACCACACCTGCAAGTGATCAGCTCATCACCACAACAACAACACACCTGTCTACAGTCTACAACCACCACACCTGCGAGTGATCAGCTCATTACCACAACAACACACCTGTCTACAATATACAACCACCACACCTGCAAGTGATCAGCTCATCACCACAACAACAACAACACACCTGTCTACAGTCTACAACCACCACACCTGCGGGTGATCAGCCCATCACCACAACAACAACACACCTGTCTACAGTCTACAACCACCACACCTGCGCGTGATCAGCTCATCACCACAACACACCTGTCTACAGGCTACAACCACCACACGTGCGAGTGATCAGCCCATCACCACAACAACACACCTGTCTACAATATACAACCACCACACCTGCGGCTGATCAGCTCATCACCACAACAACAACAACACACCTGTCTACAGTCTACAACCACCACACCTGCAAGTGATCAGCCCATCACCACAACAACACACCTGTCTACAGTCTACAACCACCACACCTGCGAGTGATCAGCTCATCACCACAACAACACACCTGTCTACCGTCTACAACCACCACGCCTGCGAGTGTTCAGCCCATCACCACAACAACACACCTATCTACAGTCTACAACCACCACACCTGCGAGTGATCAGCTCATCACCACAACAACACACCTGTCTACAGTCTACAACCACACCTGCGAGTGATCAGCTCATCACAACAACACACCTGTCTACCGTCTACAACCACCACACCTGCGGGTGATCAGCCCATCACCACAACAACACACTTGTCTACAGTCTACAACCACCACACCTGCGAGTGATCAGCCCATCACCACAACAACAACACACCTGTCTACAGTCTACAACCACCACACCTGCGAGTGATCAGCCCATAACCACAACAACACACCTGTCTACAACCACCACATCTGCAAATGATCAGCTCATCACCACAACAACAACACACCTGTCTACAGTCTACAATCACCAAACCTGCGAGTGATCAGCTCATTACCACAACAACACACCTGTCTACAATATACAACCACCACACCTGCAAGTGATCAGCTCATCACCACAACAACAACAACACACCTGTCTACAGTCTACAACCACCACACCTGCGCGTGATCAGCTCATCACCACAACACACCTGTCTACAGGCTACAACCACCACATGTGCGAGTGATCAGCCCATCACCACAACAACACACCTGTCTACAATATACAACCACCACACCTGCGGCTGATCAGCTCATCACCACAACAACAACACACCTGTCTACAGTCTACAACCACCACACCTGCGAGTGATCAGCTCATCACCACAACAACACACCTGTCTACAGTCTACAACCACACCTGCGAGTGATCAGCTCATCACAACAACACACTTGTCTACCGTCTACAACCACCACGCCTGCGAGTGATCAGCCCATTAACACAACAACACACCTGTCTACAATCTACAACCACACCTGCGAGTGATCAGCTCATCACCACAACAACACACCTGTCTACAGTCTACAACCACACCTGCGAGTGATCAGCCCATTACCACAACAACACACCTGTCTACAATCTACAACCACCACACCTGCGAGTGATCAGCTCATCACCACAACAACAACACACCTGTCTACAACCACACCTGCGAGTGATCAGCTCACCAACCTACAAGGCCCCAGCCAACCCAGTGTGTTGTCGCCAGAACGTGCCTAAGCGACAGTGAGCAATGTTGTCTAGCCTACCTAGTTTACTCGTGTCTTCTAGTCAAATCGTCAACCCACGTTTTCCTTCCTCTTTCCTCCGGGTCTTCTGGCGTCCTGTTTAATTCTGTTTTCCCTGTCTCCTCAAGAACCCCTCGAGTTCTGCCGTCTCCCACGGACCCTAACCTCTCACTTGGATTGGGACCTCTAAAGGACTCATTCTCTCTCACGGATCACGGACCCTGGAAAACCACGCTCGGACTTCTTTCTTGGATCACGGACCACGGACACCTTTGCCCGCATGCACATTTCATAAATTGGACACGCCATTTACATACCGCACCACACGTAGGGTAAATACTTACACATAGCCTAGACACACAACCCGCTGGTCATCCCACATAGTTTAGACACACATCCCACAAACAAGACGAACAACGCACCCTACACAGTACACTTTACTCTTGTGTTTTTCCTTGTTTCATTTCGTTAACAGATCCGCCCTTCCGGTGGCTCAAGTTTGGCTCCGCTCCGGCCGTTGCCATAACAGCTACAGTGCGTAACCTTTGTCTGCACTTCCTCGCAGCAGTAGGGGTTATTGCTTCCAGCCTTCATTCCTTCATGAAGAATAGTAGATCTTCTACTATGCTGTGTCACTGCATGGGCACCTCCGTGAGGGGCCATTACGCACGACGCAGTGGCGAGGCTGAAGAGTTTTTTGTGACGTGGTGAAGTAGGTGCATGTTTGTGCTTGCGGTACCGGGTGGATCCAGTGTGGTATAGACTATACCCTGCTTTGCCCTTAACCCACTAGTGATAGCCTTAGAAGGCGTAACGCTAGCTACTATGAGTAGAGGCACAACCCTGTAAGATTTGGGCCCACTGGCTCCGTAACAGCTGAGGAAAAAGCTGTTATGGGAGCCAACATGGACCGCGGAACATGAAGGGCCGGTAGATCCTGGGCCCTAACTAGTTTTGAACATTGAACATGTAAAAAAATTCGAATCCATTGGTAGCCATATACAGTTTAAAAAAATATATTTTATTGGTTTTCAGTTTGCAAATCATATCAGATTATACAACGAATAACAATTATATAAAACACAGCAAACATTCTCCACCCTCTTCTCCCTCCCATAACTCACCCCTATCCACTGAGTAGAGACACAGAAGAAAGAACATAAAGGAGAAGAAATTAAATAAAGAGTAAATAGACAAACAAATAATTTCCTTAGATCAGTGTACAAGATGTTGACGGTACACTGCCTGCTGAAGCAGGTCACCAACATTAACATTATGGCTTAAGAAGTACATAAAAGTTCTCCAGATAGCATCAAAAACATTTTGTTTAGGTCTAACAATACATGTCATCTTTTTCACTGACAAGTCTGAAGCATCCCTTTCATCCACAATTCCCATTCTTGGTTGATTAACATTTCTCCAATTAAGAGCAGTTATACAGTTAGCGTGTAGTATACACGTCTATGGGTTTAAACTCTGCTTTGTAAGTGATGGTTGATAGGATATAAACCCAGAATAAAAAGCTTAAGGTCCAACTGTAATTTCTTTGATAAAATTTGATAAATCATATTGTAACTTGCATGGATAAGTAGACCCGCTGGCCGCTGGCTGGCGGGTCTGACCCTTTAGTCTAGCGGTTAGCGATGCCTCCTGCGGTGCGGGCGATACAGGTTCGCTTCCCGGCCGCGGCACTTCCTGTGGTTGCGTTGTCCCCCGAATTCGGTATAATATTAATAATGTAGTGAATTCAGGGGGCAGCCCGGGAACCGCCGCAGCCAGGACGTGAACCCAGATTTCCCGCACCACGGGCGACTACGTTAACCAGTCGACTAAATGGTCCGACCTGTGATGGCCTGGCGGCCTGTCCGGGGTGTCTCCCCGCCTGCCGCCCAGTGACTGCCGGGATAGGCTCCAGCATCCCCGCGACCCCGAGAGCAGCATTGGATAATGGATGGATGGATGGATATTAATAATGTCTAGCCAAAAGGATTTCACTCTCACGCATTCACATATACAGCGGTATAGTGTCCCTCTTGCCTCATTATACTTGATACAGATATCAGGAATATTATCATTAAACTTGTGCAATTTAACAGGATTTATTTGTATGCATCAGCCATTTATACTGTAAAAGCTTCAAGCTACTGTTGACTGTCTGCCTCTGAGCCTTCCTACATGTCTTACTCCAGTCTTCTAGACCCTCTTGACAGTCATCGCAAGTTTCTGGATTATAACACTTATATACTCACACATCTGTTCCTAAACAATATTATTTTTGTGAACCCATAAGCTCTAATGGCATGTTCCCAAAGCCAAAATAAGTAATGTTTCGCTGACTTTTTGTTAATAAATTAAAAACCAAAATATAGTGCTTGTATAAGTATTCAACCCCTTGTGCTGTGAACGGTCCAGGTTTACACAAATGACAAATTATTCCTAAAACAAACTCAGGTCAACACAACTGGACATAATTAGTGTGCAGCTGTAATGTTAAAGTAATGGTCTGGTTTATGGGTATTAAAGCACTCTGTGTAAAGTTCACTAGCCGGGCGTGAACTCCATCAGAACATGAAGACAAAGCAGCAGAATACTGGAGTAAGACGCAAAGTGATTAAAATGCAGAAGGCGGGAAAGGGACACAAGACAATATCCAAGTGTGTGGATGTCCCACAGAACACTGTTGGATCCATTGTCAGAAAGTGGAAGCTGTATCGCACCACCCAGACGCTTTGTAGGACAGGCCGTCCCTCAGAGCTAAGTGTCTGAGCAAGACGTGGGCTGGTGAGGAAAGCCACAGATGATCCTGCAGTCACTGTGAAGGAGCTCCAGAGGTCAGTGGCTGAAACTGAAGTAAATGTGCATGAGTCAACCATATCACGGCTCTCCATACATCTGGCCTGTATGGGAGGGTGGCAAGAAAGAAGCCGTTGCTCAAAGCCATGCATATAAAAGCACGCTTGGAGTTTGCCACCAAGCATGGGAGAGACCCAGTTAGGATGTGGGTAAAGGTTTTGTGGTCAGACGAGACGACAGTTGAGCTTTCTGGCCAAAACTCAAAGCGTTATGTGCGGCGCAAACCTAACACTGCTCATGCCCTAAAAAACACCCTCCCTACAGTGAAGCGTGGCGGCAGCATAATGCTATGGGGTTGCTTTTCATCTGCAGGCACTGGGAACCTTGTTCACATTGAGGGAAGAATGGATGGAGCTAAATACAGGGAAATGTTGGAAGAAAACCTGTTGCAGTCTGCCATAAAACTGAAGCTTGGGAGAAGGTTCACCTTCCAGCAGGACAAATGATCCTAAGCACAAGGCTAAAGCAACAACAGCATGGCTAAGCAACAAAAAGGAGAACGTTTTGGAGTGGTCAAGTCAAAGTCCGCACCTCAACCCCATTGAAAATCTGTGGCACAGACAGAAAATCGCAGGCAGAGGCGCCATCCCACCAACGTGCAAGACCTGTAGAAATTCTGCCAAGAAGAATGGGCAATTCTTGTACATACCTACCCAAAGAGAATCATGGCTGTTATTGCAGCAAAAGGGCACTCTACAAAGTACTGATATGTGGGGGTTGAATACTTATACAAGCACTGTATTTTAGTTTTTAATTTATTTACAAAGTCAGTGAAACACAACTTATTTTGGCTTTGGGAACACACTGTTAGAGCTTATGGGTTCACAAAAATAATACTGTTCAGGAACAGATGTGTGAGTATCTTTTATAATCCAGAAATTAGTGATAACTGTCAAGGGGGTTGAATACTTTTGCAAGGCACTGTAGCTAAAGATGTGCAACATTCTAGTGATGAGGTAGTTGCTTCCAGAATTGGGTCTTAATTAATCTGAGCGATCTTATTCACCTCAAGGACAATTTTTATACCCAGATATGTGAAATTATCCGTTGGGTGAAAATAGAAGCATAAACATGGCTATTTTTCCTCTCTAAGTCATTAAGTAACATAGATGATTTGGAATGATTAATTTTTTATCCAGATATTTGTCCAAATGTTTTGATAGGACTGCGGGGATAGAACTGATTTTTTAGGAGCAAGATTACATCATCAGCAGAGAGTGCTTTTCTATATTCTAAATTACCTTCTCTCCTAAACACCTCCACGCCTCCACAGGCATGCCATCTGGACCAACCGCTTTTCTACTCTTCAACCTCTTCATAGCTGCCCTCACTTCCTCCTTGCTAATCCACCACACTTCCTGATTCACTATCCCCACATCATGCTTTAACAGTAAACATAAGTAAAATAAAAACACATAACACAACCAAAATAGCAACAGTGTAGCAATTTCATTACAATTGAAAAATTAAAAAAATAAATAACCTACAATAATACACCTATATAAAAATATAAATCAAATACTGATAATGCAAACAAAACGGATTAAGCATAGGTTTTCACTGGCTTTCCTTCGGATCCTTGGCTGTAGTATGGTTTCATGCCACGAAACAGCACTACCGATGTGATGTTTGCACTGAGAATGCTGATGGACAAGTATAGAGAAGACCCAGAAGGAGTTACATAGGTGCTTTGTGAATCTAGAGAAAGCATATGACAGGGTGCCGAGAGAGGGGGTGTGGTATTGTATGAGGAAGTCAGGAGTGGCAGAGAAGTATGTAGGAGTGGTGCAGGATATGTATGAGGGAGGTGTGACAGTGGTGAGGTGTGTGGTTGGAATGACAGATGGGTTCAAGGTGGAGGTGGGATTGCATCAAGGGTCGGCTCTGATCCCTTTCTTGTTTGCAATGGTGATGGACAGGTTGACGGATGAGATCAGGCAGAAGTCTCCGTGGACAATGATGTTTGCGGATGACATTGTGATCTGTAGGGAGAGTAGGATGCAGGTTGAGGGGAGCCTGGAGAGGTGGAGGTATGCACTGGGGAGAAGAGGGCTGAAAGTAAGTAGGAGCAAGACAGAATACATATGCGTGAATGAGAGGGAGGACAGTGGAATGGTGAGGATGCAAGGAGTAGAGGTGACGAAGGCGTATGAGTTTAAATACTTGAGATCAACTGTCCAAAGTAACGGGGAGTGAAGTAGAGAGGTGAAGAAGAGAGGGCAGGCAGGGTGGAGTGGGTGGAGAAGAATGTCAGGAGTGATTTGTGACAGAAGGGTACCAGCAAGAGTTAATGGGAAGGTTTACAAGATGGTTGTGAGACCAGCTATGTTGTATGGTTTGGAGACAGTGGCACTACTGATGAAAAGACAGGAGGTGGAGGTGGAGGTGGCAGAGTTGAAGATGCTTAGATTTTCATTGGGAGTGATGAAGAAGGACAGGATTAGGAACGAGTATATTAGAGGGACAGCTCAGGTTGGACGGTTAGGAGACAAAGCAAGAGAGGCAAGATTGAGATGGTCTGGACATGTGTGGAGGAGAGATGCTGGGTATACTGGGAGAAGGATGCTGAATATGGAGCTGCAAGGGAAGAGGAGAAGAGGAAGGCCAAAGAAGAGGTTTATGGATGTGGTGAGGGAGGACATGCAGATAGCTGGCGTGATGCAGAGGACAGGAAGAGATGGAAACGCATGATCTGCTGTGGCGACCCCTAATGGAAGCAGCCGAAAGTAGTAGCAGTAGTAATAGTAGCAGTATTGCTGAAAACTTGGTAAGGCCATTCCACCAGCTTCCCGGGGTTTCTGAAGGACCGCTTTGTGTATCCGAGGCATTTTTCCATTCCATATAAATGATGAAATAAATGTTATCTACTTTCAGTGTATGAGTGTTCCTTGTGGTCACTGTGATTCATTCGGCACACCTAATTTTCACTGAGGGGCTTGGGGCGTGATGTATTGCGTGTAAAATCGTGATTGTGATGCTATTTCATGTGGCCCTCAGATCCGATTAAACAAAAGGGAAGTCTTCCCCTCTCAGAGAGAACCAATATGAAACATATTAAAATCAAGCCTAACCAAGAGAGGTTATGTAGGTAGGTCAGGTGAATTGGCCGTACTAAATTGTCCCTAGGTGTGTGTGTGTGTGTGTGTGTGTGTGTGTGTGTGTGTGTGTGTGTGTGTGTGTGTGTGTGTGTGAGCCCTGTGATGGCCTGGTGGCCTGTCCAGGGTGTCTCCCCGCCTGCTGCCCAATGACTGCTGGGATAGGCTCCAACACCCCCGCGACCCTGAGAGCAGGATAAGTGGTTTGGATAATGGATGGATGGATTTATCTAGCGAAGAGAATCATGTCTTTTTAATACAAACTGGTATAGATTGAAAGAGGTATAAAAACGCAGGTAAGATATTAATTTTAACTGCATTAATATGACCTGCGATAGAAGGAGCCCAGACCAGCATTCCGGATCAAGTTTAGTACAGCCTAGCAGAGTTAGAAAGTTACATTTAAAAAGATCCTTATATTTTATTCTCAAGAGTTCTAGTCTGCAACATCGCCTTTTCAGAGCATCACTGGAGGAAATGTCAGCGAAGAGGGTGTGCGGCCTGCGCCACGAGCTTGTGTCATTTCTATCCAGCCTGTGGAGCCAAAAAGCCCAAGAATATCAGAGGTTTTTAAGTGACAATAAGGTGATGGCATATGTTATTTTTTTGCGTGACATCATGTCTCATCTAAATCCCCTTAATTACGAGGCAAGAACCACACTGTTGCAGACATGTACGAGGCGGCTGAAGCTCTCCGGTCAAAGCTGAACCTTTTGCAGAGGAGTGTTCACAAGAGAAAGCTGCACTTCCCACGTCTGCAGGAGCATTGTGAGAAGAAGGAAATGCGGGAGGATCCGGCGATGAAGGACTTCACGACGAGCCTGGCAGAAAACTCCAAGGAACGATTTGAAAGCTCTCCTAAACTCTCAGGTGACATCCTCCTCTTCCTGAGACAGCCGTTGTCCGTTTTGGCTGACGGCCGGTGGACTGCAGAGGCCAGAAGGCTGGTGGTGCCTTCCATAGATGAGGCAACTCTTCAGATGGAGGTCTTGGAGATGGGAACATCTGATTTGCTCAACGCACAACACAAGGACGTTGGGGTGAGTGACTTTTGGATCAACATGGTTCCCCAAGCTCGATTCAAAAACATGAGAGCTGTTGCAGTGCTCCTACTCACAATGTTCCCCTCCACGAGTCATCGTTTTCTTCAACGCACTGGATCAAGAACCAGGACAGAAACAGACTCTCCGGTCCACATCTTGGCCAGTGCCTCAGGCTTGCCACAACAGAATACAAGCCTGACATGAGAAGGACTGTCTCACCCTGTCACTCTCACTTCTCTCACTGACTGCTGGATAATAATAATACATTTTATTGGTGGGCACCTTTCAGAGCACTCAAGGACACCTTACAGAACACAGTTAAAAGAACAAGCAGCACTGTATCAGGCAGCATAAAATCAAAACAAAGCAGCGTAGACAATAAAAAGTTCACACAACAAATAAGTATAAAATCATGAATGAACATCTATCTATTTAAATGGTTGGTTTTGAAATTATTTTGTTCAAAATGTGCATTTTTCTTTTCTTGTGTTACCCTCAACACAGACGGGCTTTAAGAATCCCAGGCCTAAATTATTACGACTACCACCACCTCCCCCTCCTCCTCCTACTACTGCTACTACTACTAATAATGATAATAATAATAAAAATGGTAATAATGATAATAATAATCGTAAGAGCAGCAGCAACATCTGCACATAAAACACTTTCCTGGCGCAACGGAAACAACACTCCCGGATGTTCTGACCCTTGACCCGGCACGCACGGCATGATGTGGCCCTTGGGGAACACTAACTGGGGACGCCCGGTGCACGGCCGTGAGCAGCACCTTTCGGCCTGCCCTTATTGGATTACAGCCACTTTTGTCTTTTGACATTGCGAGCTTTATAAATTAAGTTTCCCACGATTCTAATTTCGTACAAAAATGCGAACCGGAGGGTCAGTTTTCTCTTTTTTGGTTTTTCTCGGGACGTCTACAGCACTGGGTTAAGGTCGTTAATGAAAAAAAAATGATTAAACTTGGCTCCCTACGGGCGGAGTGACGTCACTGCGCACCATTTAAGGTGGAACGGGGAAAATCCGAATAAAGCGCCGGATGGTCAAGTCAGGGGCCTCGTGTGTCAGTCACGACTACGGGCAAATCTGTGCGCACATGGGATTGTTTAGCCCTGAAGCTTGTCTGACAGCAGCAGCAGCAACGCACGACGCTTATTTGTAATCCCCCCCCCCCAACATCCGCTGTCTCCCCCTGGCAACGAGCCGTCAGCCAGGCGGTGTGTACATGCGGGCAGGGGTTGAGACAAACGTGCGGGCTAAAACTCCCCCGGGGCGTGTGCGCGCGAGCGGTACCCCCTAGCAACGCCTGATGCGCGGGGTTCGTAAGGAAAGGTCGAGGTTCACCGGCGGCCACGACAGCCGGGTCATGGGGTTTAACGGTGGACATCGTCACACTGTTAGCAAAGCCGTTGAGCCAGCTGACCTTTAGAAAAAACAAACAACTCTCGGAGCCCTAGCTGACCTCTCGCTGACCTCTCGGACCTCTAATGGAGTGGTCTGAAGTCCAAAACGTGTACATTACATTAGCCGAGAGACGGCAACCACACTAGCCCCAACATGGCAGCAGGACCGCCCGCCAGCCTCGGGACCCAGCGGCCGGACGGACGGACGGACGCCTAGCTTGTCTGCCGCTAGCGCCACAGCACGGTGTTTACCTTCTCTATCGGCGCGCACCGGTGAGTGGCCAAAGACCGTGCCAGCGACAAAACGGTGTCAAAGTAAAATCCTCTCGTTCCCTCTCCATGAACAGACATGGCGCCAGGAGTGGGTCTGAAACAGACGCGGTCGTCCCCCGGCGCCGTCCTGACAGGGGACGTCCGAGCTCACGACGCGGCGCGGACACTACGGCAAGCACGGCGGTTACGAAGAGCGCGCTTGCACGACGTCACATCCTGTCAGAGCGTGCGCCCCGCTCAGCGCACCGGGAATAAGGACCCCATCTTCGCGGAGTCCACGCTTCCGGTACGTCTGATCCTCCGCTCCGCCTGCGGTGTCCACGCTGGGTAATGAGGCGCTTGTTGGGCACGTCGTATTATTGGTCGAAACCCAAAAGATTAATTTTCAAAAATTAAGGCCAATAAAAATTCGCAATTAAAAAAGTGATGCGGTGAATCATTTAGGTAAATAGTGATGCCGTCTGGTAGGTACTAGATTTAAAATGCAACGGAATCTCTAAATCTGCACCTCAGCACGAAATAAGGTGGAATTCACCGGCAGGGATAGTATCAGGGTGGCCGTGGCCACCCCTGGCCACCCCTTGGGGGCGCCACTGGATGCCCCGCCTCCTGCGGACCTGCTGATTGAGCCCAGGTGACCCCAATTCCTCATCAGCTGGGTATATAACTTGGAGGGGGACACCCAACAGGGCCAGTGTTGGCAGCCAGAGAGCGAGCTCTTGTGTCCAGACTCCTTGAGAAGGAGAGTGAAACCTTATTAGTGTTGTTTCTTCCGGTTTGGTTGGATCTGAGTTTGTTTTGTTAAAAGCGCCAGCATCTTTAGTTGCCTTGTTTATTTTATAGTTTGACTAAAGGGTCATTTTGTTAATAAATCTTGTTTTTACACCTGGTTCCGCCTCCCACCTTTCTTATTCCCCCGGGACACTTTAATTTTCTTTGTTACTTCCCCCTCACCCCCTGGACCTTTAACAGGGAACGTAACAGTATCACGACAGGCGGATCTTGCGTCACATTCCCACGCGCTGCAAGTGTTTACCTAAGCATTACACACGAGGAGCGAAGGGATTTAGCTTTAAACTCGTTAACAGGCATGGCAACTTCCTAATAAGCAAAGAGTCTTTTTATTTTATACGTCCTAAAAACCTGAACAATTCTATTCGGGCAATTGGGGCAAAAAACAGACAAATAGTTGAAGCAACTGCATACCTGCATTTTTAACTACACAACTGACATGATGAAAAGTGAGACATGTTCAACAAACACACACATACCCCATGTTGGTGGAGAGTGATCAGGGTTTATTGTTAATCACAGAGAGGAGAGACAGCACAGCATTTACACCTTATCTTACCTGATCTCACCAGAGACGGTTAAACTCAAACTGGGGCATAAGTCAAGCTCACACAACATGTGTGTTGCGCGGATGTGCTGGATGTGTAACCAATTTCCAGGATGTTACTTTCAAGCTCGTGCGCCAGGTAAAATTAACCGTACGTAACTGCACACTACCACAATCTAAAAGCTGCAACCCCACAAAAGGAAATACGTATAGCTTAAAGCGGAGGCAAGTAAAAGCGGACCAGTGAGCATCGGGTGCTCCGTGCCACCGCACGGCAGGCATTTCAAACACTCCACCACCAACCTTCTGCACCAACAGCCCGCTCGCGTACCCACCGGCACCGGCTCTCTAAGGGTTTGCAGAAAACACTGAAACGCTTCAACTCTCCACTTCTTAGGGACAAGGCTGAACCGCCGCTGCCTGCTTTTCGTGATTTTAGGGCATTAAACAGACTCTCAGCTTTGTTAACAAAAAACATCCCAAAAGCCACAAAAGGAAAAAAAATCAACAAGCTGTAGTTTTGCCGGATTACGATGAGGAAAACGTTTGATAGTGGGAGATTTACTTATCAGAAGTGCAGTTTGTTTACACAGGCCAAAAGATCAAGTGTACAGTTAAATATTGACATATCTACCAAAGCCCTGTTCCAATTTGGTTAGGACCCTTAACGAGCACATGACAACACACGCTGACGCACTTTTTCATGTTTCATCTTTATCATTCAAATCGGCTCCATAAATAGTTATCAAGTATGTAAATAGCCAAGTTGAATGATTCATTAAAATCATGACAAAGGTAATCAATGGCGCCATCAATCAATCCAAGAATCTTTAGGCCTCCAGTTCAGATAGCAAACAACCATGACGATGACATGATGAAACCAAATGGGTAAGGTCGGGGAGAGATCCACTTTTATTGAGAGTTGTACTGAAAAAGACCGGTTCCACTTCCAGGTGAAAATTACTTGAAGAAAATGGAGATGGACACAGATGGATCCTTTCCCTTGCTATACCACTCGTCGCACTTCAAAAAACCTCTTCAGGTAGTAAATCTGTCCAAGCGTCATGGCAACAAGGACGAGGGCTTCGAAGAACGACCACAGCACCACTCTGCTGTTTGTGTTGTCATTGACTACGGGAAAAAATAAAAACAGACTTGAACAAGTTGGAAAAGAATACAGACCCACAAACGTAAGACATCTCACAGGAGAACACACAAGCCCCTGACAAACCGAAGACTCACTTGCTCTGTGTATCCTTTCACGGACCTCCATGTACTCCTGCTCGTGCTTTACAGCGGTCATGGCAACGGCCAGTTCGTTGATCATCTCCTCCAGCTTGTTCTGGTGGGCTGCAACGGCACAGAAGACAAGAATCAACACCCAGTCATAACACAAGATATATAGCTGCACAGCAAAAGTACAAATGAAGGCATGCATGACATTCCTATACATTCTTGTGGACTTATGCAGAGCACCATGCTTTATGAAAATGTGTTGCATTACAAGGGAAAACAGAACATATTCATAAATTCATCTTTGCAAGCTGTCAAACCCTTTACTAACCCAGGCTTACTGCCTGCAAACAACAATGGAGAAAGTATTATTAGTTTGCACCAGGGAAACAACTGGTTAGGTAAAGCTCTATGCAGTGTATCACACGCCAAATGTCTATTTTACAACTGTCGGTTTGACGTCCCCCTGCCCAGTGCCCTACCATCCCAGTTGTCACCACCTACAAGGAGGAAAAGAGTGTCCCAAATAAAAATTAAGAGAACAAAACAATTAAAACACAATGAAAGAGGCAGAACCGAAAAAATAAGACAAAAACAATGTCAACATAATTAACAGTTGCACAAAACTAATCAAGACTGGCTCAAAAGGACATTTCACCCCAAAATTAGAAATATGTTTTCCTTCTTACCTATAGTCCCATTTATTGATCTGGATCATTTTGGTGCGAGTTGTCAAGTTTTGGAGATATTATGTGGAAACTATTTTCGATATTATTTATAAGCAGTTTCATGTAGGAACTATTTTCTTAGACCGAACTACACCAACATGAACCTGTTCACATTAAGGTCTGTGGGTTATATTGAGTAACCGGGTCACAATTTCTGGAAAGAGACGTTGCTGTTGAGTTTTTCAACTGTATCTTTTTGGCACTCTGAGCAACACAAGCCGAGTGCTATCCACTGCTACTGTATTTGAGAGAAGGCAGACATCTCTACAGCCGATATCTCCAAAACTCGACAACTCACACCAAAATGATCTAGATCAGACATGGGCTGCTGGTGGCCCGTGGGCCGCACTCGGCGGGTCAATTTCCAAATATCAGTAAATTGTTGGTTTCACAGGCGTTGGAAGGATGCGGGCCATTTGACCACATTTGAGCTGGATCCCAATTGTAATTATACTGTCCACTGATAAGAGGGCACTCCCTTGAAACACAAGAGGCCTGCAGCCAAGCAACTGATTGCACATGGTCTCCGTCTTGGTCTCGGCAGATTTCTTCTGCAACAACACACAACGAGAGACATAAGCGGCAAAAAAGAACACGTGACCTAGAGATCCGTGTCTTCCAGGCAAGATGGGGAACAGAACATCTTTTTACGGATTTCAAAGGCAAACCTGTGTGTTTAGAGTGCCTGGAAACACAATCGGCCATGAAGGATTTCAACTTGAGTCGCCACTACAATACCACGCACAAAGACAAATATGGCATGTACACCGGAGGTGCCAGAGCCGCCATCATCGCTGACCTTGAAGGAAAAATACATCGCCAGCACAGCCTTTTTACCAAAGCCACATCTACACAGGAGTCCTCTCTCAAGGCATATAAGACGCCCTGCGCTTGCGCTTTACACTGAAATCCCAGTGTTCTTGCAGGGCAGCATTCGATGTGATGGAAGCGCTTAGTGCAGTAAACTCAGGGGTACAGAATTCTCTGCGACATGGCCTTCCTTGAGGATATTACCTCACATCTTAATCACCTTAATATGCAGTTGCAGGGAAGAGGCCAAACTGTGTCGGATCTCTATGCACACATGAACGCATTTAAGTGTAAATTAGCCCTGTTCAAAGAAGGCTTTTCATCCGACCATCCAAATCTGACACACTTTCCCGCCTGTGAAGAGATGCATAAAGATGTCCCCGAATGTGAGAAAACATTTCTCAAGTACGGAGCAGACACAAAAACACTGCTGCAGCAGTTCAAGCAACGCTTTCAAGATTTCCACGCCACGCAGCCACAAAGTGCATTATTCACTGACCCCCTCTGCTGCTGTCAGTGAGCAACCCCAGAGTTGCAGCTTGAACCTTGCAAACTACAGTCAGACCCCTTCTTTCAAGCAAAGTGCAAATGAGAGAGGAATTTCATTTTGGAGACTACTACCCGAGTCCTACTTTCCACTCCTCAGATATTTTGCACTCTCAATGGTCAGCATGTTTAGGAGCACTAACACCCGTGAGAGCAGCTTCTGAACAGACAAACTGTTCTAGCTTATGCAGACTGGATGCACAAACACTGACATTCAGTCTATTGTATGCCGGCAGGAGAGGCCACAAGTATCTGGTTAAGACAGGACTTTATACTGATCCACCTGTGGGTGAGTTTCAATGGCTTTCAATGGCTTCATCAGCATATGAATGTGTGTGTGTGTGTGTGAATGGGTGAATGTGAGGCATAAATTGTAAAAAAGCGCTTTGAGTGGCCGGTAGACTAGAAAAGCGCTATATAAAATGCAGTCCATTTACCATTTTGAGCTAAATGCATGTCTATTTGAAACATGTTATGGGATGGCACAGCAAAGTAGAAATACACTACAAACATGAATATTAGTTGTTGCACTCAGTGTGAATGTTAACTTTTGTACCATTATTGAATGATGATTTTGAGACCCAATTGCACTGAAATAATGGTATATCACTCAGGAATGTGGACGTTTTGTTTGTGTTAAGCTCATTAAACAGAAATGTTGGTATAATAAACTTTGATTACTGGCATATATTTTGTTCTTTTCATTAAATTGGTAGCTAAAATTGGTTGAGTGATGGGGTTACAGTATCCCACTGGCGGAAGTGCACGGTCACAACCTGGCCCTCTGGTAATGAGGATAAAATTTTTGCGGCCCTCTCTATCGTCACAGTTGCCCATCCCTGATCTAGATGGGAGAATAACACTACAGATAAATAGGAAAAACATGTATTTTTGATTTTGGGGTGAACTGTCCCTTTAAGGATTGGAGCCGTGTAATCCACCCTTTACACATGCACAATACCTTCCGTCTCCATGTCTTGGCCTTTGGGTGCCTCTCCGATATCAATAGTGAACATGACAATCTTGGGTGTCATGGTGGACATTTTGTTGCTAAAGCAGAACTTGTAGGTTCCATCCATGTGTGCTGCAACAGAGTACTTCCCACTGGACTCCCTGTCCCCTTTGTAAATCTGCTTATTGTCAGGGCCGGTTATCTGCGAAGGAAAAAAAAGTGCCAGGCATGTTACTGCTGCAGTTCACTTCATTCATATTAGCTTGTTGGCAATTTACAGCAAAACTACAATTCACAAAATGCACAAAAACGTTAAGTCTTACAATTCAATTGTCAACTCAAAAAGGCCCAGGCTTCAACATGTTTAAAACCAAACTGATCTAGAATAACAGCTGATTGACATCGCTGATTAATATGGCAATGCACAGTCAGAAGATAAGCTTAGCTTTGTTGGATCATTTCGAGGAACACGTCCATCAGTCGGCCTACTGATAAGCCCACTGCCCAAGACACCAGTAAGCCTTAAACACCCTAACACGAATAAATGTTTCCTACTGATAGCTAACTTCAGTGCAGGGTTTGAAAATAAAATGTTGTCAATTTGACGCGACAACGAGCCACAGTAAACAAAGTTAGCCGTTTGGCTAGCCCGACTTAATGTCCTCACACAGCGTCCACGCCGGGCCTCGCAGCCCCGCCGAAGCTCGACGGAAATACACACGCGTGGTCTGCTTAGCTAGCCAGGTGGACATGTCCAAGTCAAAATTCACCTCAACGTCGATATCAAGGAAGCCCCCTTCGGCAACTTCAAACATGACGCCCATCTTGGTCCCGGAGTTGACCCGCTCGTAGAAGCACTCCTCGGCGTGGGCGTCGATGCTAACGAAGTAGCCCGACGCGCCGGCGAGCAACACGGCGAGGAGGACGACGAGCTCCGACAGCGCGAACATAGCGGGGTCGTGTTTTCTGGCTGCCGTTTACGTTTAAATGACAACCGGTCCAATATAACGCGTGTCCAACGAGCCAACGAGCCAGTTTACGGGACAAGAGCCGAGCACCGACGCGCTAACTTCCCCACGCTTCCGACGTAAGAACGTCAGCGCCCAGCGCGCACGACTTCCTGAGTGCCACGTACGTCTATAGTTTCCGCCTGGCTTTTTTCCCCTTCTAAATCGCGTCTTCTTCTTCTGCTGCGTCTTCTTCTTCTTCTTCTGTGGTTCATGCAGTTGGCAAACAACTCTGTGATTGCGTTACCGCCGCTATCTGGACATTATGGGAACGCCTACAAAACGTCAAATCCGTTTATGCCGTGGGGGGGAGGGGGAGGGGACAAATCATTCGAGTAATAGTAATAGTAATAGTGATAGTAATAGCAATAGTAATAGTAGCAGTAATAGCAAAGATCAACCACCTTTTGAGGTAGTTGATCTTTGCTATTACTACTACTACTACTACTTTGGGCTGCTCCCGGTCGGGGTCGCCCAGTACTACTACTAATAATGGTAATTACTATTACCATTATTATTACTACTGGTCTACCCTGCCGAAAGGTTGTTGCGTAGCGTTCTGCACATCAAATAAATGTAAAAATCCCAAACTAAAATGTTATGCACTGCGTCATGGAGCCTGTAATGCGGCCCACTCGCTCCTGATGCCGCTGCACACAAGATGCCTGGCCGATGGCTGCTCTCGCCACCTTGTCCACCTCCTCTTCGTCACGTCATGCAGACTGAAACACCACGGCTTCTTGGATGGTGTGGCGAAAGCTTCGAAACTGTTCAGAACCACCGCATGTGATGATCTGTCAGAACTGTTCAGAACCACCGCCTGTGATGATCTGTCAGAGCTGTTCAGAACCACCGCATGTGATGATCTGTCAGAACTGTTCAGAACCACCGCCTGTGATGATCTGTCAGAGCTGTTCAGAACCACCGCATGTGATGATCTGTCAGAACTGTTCAGAACCACCGCATGTGATGATCTGTCAGAACTGTTCAGAACCAGTGCATGTGATGATCTGTCAGAACTGTTCAGAACCAGTGCATGTGATGATCTGTCAGAACTGTTCAGAACCAGTGCATGTGATGATCTGTCAGAACTGTTCAGAACCAGTACCTGTGATGATCTGTCAGAACTGTTCAGAACCACCGCGTGTGATGATCTGTCAGAACTGTTCAGAACCACCGCCTGTGATGATCTGTCAGAACTGTTCAGAACCAGTGCATGTGATGATCTGTCAGAACTGTTCAGAACCACTGCCTGTGATGATCTGTCAGAACCGTTCAGAACCAGTGCATGTGATGATCTGTCAGAACTGTTCAGAACCAGTGCATGTGATGATCTGTCAGAACTGTTCAGAACCAGTGCGTGTGATGATCTGTCAGAACTGTTCAGAACCACCGCCTGTGATGATCTGTCAGAACTGTTCAGAACCTGTGCATGTGATGATCTGTCAGAACTGTTCAGAACCACTGCCTGTGATGATCTGTCAGAACTGTTCAGAACCACTGCATGTGATGATCTGTCAGCCAGCATGGCTGACAGATGTGAAGTAGAGGCTCTTGGGATTGGGGCTTTTCTTTTCCTTTGCCCTCCTGCTGATGTTTGCCCAGGGTAAAAAGTTGTTTGTGCTACAATTGCAGGCCCAGTTTTTGTTTTTTTACACAGACCAGAGACACCGCTTACCCAGCCATGCAGTCGCAATGACCTGTCACTCAGGGCTGTCCCGTCCCCCTGCACCGCAGCCCAGGTCCGATGGGGCTTTTCGGTAACCCTCCAGGATGGCTTCACATCGCAGCGAAATAAATACATGTGGCACCCTGACATTTTTTGACGTAATTCCAGCCCCCCAATTCCACTGGTAAAAATAAAGTTGTGAGTGAGCCTCCAGAAAGGGAGCTGCTGTGGTTCTTCGGGTCGCAGTGTGATGCAGCACACCGGCGGAACAGGCTGACAGCACCGAGGAACGTCGCTGCTGCAGACGAAACTGTGCATAGAATCCACTAGAATCCACTCATGTGGATTCTAGTGGATTCTATGCACAGTTTCGTCTGCATAGAATGTGGACATTACAGTCAGTTTGCGTAATCACATCTAAGGTTATAGCTGTGTCTCTCACCTGGAGACTCAACCAGATAACAACCAACGTCAGCAAACGCCACCTGTGGCCGTTCGGGTCATGTGTACTGTATGGACCATACCCACCCAGTACCGCTCAGCTTTTCTATATGTCGAGCGGCAGCAGTGACTCTACATACGCCCTGATGGGTTTAAACACCGCGCCCTTCCAGTCAGGGGGGTAAGGATCGCCCCCTCCCCCCCACACGCCGACTCCGCCCACGCCACGCCCCCAAATATGACAGGCACCCACTGTATCTGTCGTCTGCAGCGGCTGCCCACCCAGCCGGTCTATCGCGACCGCGTGTCGGTCGCAGGGGGCTCGCAGGTCAATCGCAGAATCGGGGAGGTACAGTAGGGCCACCCAGCTGCAATACCACAGTCGAGCGATAGTGATTTTGAAAACAGGAAGTGCATTCCGGCGTCTGGCACGCCAGAGGACATATGATTAAACAGCAGCTAAACTATCCAGCAAGACGAGTTTCTACAGCTACTATCAGTACATGATTGCCATATGATGAAAACACCGCCTTATACGAGAAGCTTAACTGCATAACATCAATAAAATAAAATGAAAAGAAATAAAATCAAATAATAAAACACGGGTAACAGCACATCTTTTGACCCGAGAGACCTAACCACCTCTGACCACTAGATGGCAGTAAAATCACATGGTAGAAATGCAGTTAAATTCTTGAACGATATCTCAGCCACTTTAAACATTGCAATTATGGGGCCTAGAACATTGTTCATGAAATTGCTTGCTGAATAATGCTAGTTTTGTTACTAAAGGGTTAAACAATTAATTCATGTCCATTCAGACGTGTACAGAAACAAAGCGTCACCTTAAAGCTCTGTAAGGAGCATTACGGCAGGGGTGGCTAACCATGTGCCATGGAGAGAGACCATGTGTATGCAGGTTTTCATTCCAGCCGGACTCCACACCAGGTGACTTCACTGATACAGTCTTCCTCTTTGGTTGAAGGGTCAGCCGGGGAAATCACCTGGTGTGGAGTCCTGCTGGAATGAAAACCTGCATTCACATGGCTCTCCATGGCACATACATGGTTAGCCACCGCTGCATTATTGTAGAACAGTGCAGAAGTGACTAAGTAGCATTATGGCATTGTAGAACTGTGCAGAAGTGACTAAGTAACATTATGACATTGTGGAACTGTGCAGAAGTGATTAAGTAGCGTTATGACATTGTAGAACTGTGCAGAAGTGATTAAATAGCAATATAGCATTGTACAACTGTGCAGAAGTGATCAAGTAGCATTATGGCATTGTAGAACTGTGCAGAAATGATTAAGTAGCATTATGGCATTGTAGAACAGTGCAGAAGTGATTAAGTAGCATTATGGCATTGTAGAACAGTACAGAAGTGATTATGTAGCATTATGGTATTGTAGAACAGTGCAGAAGTGATTAAGTAGCATCATGGTATTGTAGAACTGTGCAGAAGTGATTAAATAGCAATATAGCATTGTAGAACTGTGCAGAAATGATTAAGTAGCATTATGGCATTGTAGAACAGTGCAGAAGTGATTAAGTAGCATTATGGCATTGTAGAACAGTGCAGAAGTGATTAAGTAGCATTATGGCATTGTAGAACAGTGCAGAAGTGATTAAATAGCAATATAGCATTGTAGAACTGTGCAGAAATGATTAAGTAGCATTATGGCATTGTATAACTGTGCAGAAGTGATCAAGTAGCATTATAGCATTGTAGAACTGTGCAGAAGTGATTAAGTAGCATTATGGCATTGTAGAACAGTGCAGAAGTGGTGTTGCTGCTGTTTTATAAATTATCAAAAGTCGAATTTTGCACCATCTGTTCGGTGCACTGCTGCATGGGAATAAAAATAGGTGACGTCCCTTGAACTTTCTGAATAATAATGATCTTTGTTTGATTTTATTTTGTTTTTTTTTGTCGTGTAGCCCATCACCTAAAGTCCCAGAGACGAAGAGGAACAGTTAGACATTCTCCTCTAACGACCCCACCTGAACAGCCACCACCACAGAGATGTGGGCTTTCATAGGGAAGTGATACTGCTGTATAAGCCATACAAAAGAACACCAGTAAATGAAAGTAGTAGGGGAACTGGGACTACTGTCCTACATTTAACGGCTCCAAATATTTCAAATGTGGAAAACCAAAAGTCGGGTTTACTAGTTTAATTTGGGTCATATCTTTTATATTGCAGGAGTTGGTTATACTTTTGTTCTAAAAAGTACTCACTCCATGTTAAAGTGATGGCACTGTGAGACAGGCCAGTAGAGATGTTTAGTAGGGGGGCTCGGGTGGGGGTATACTGGCTTTTAAAGGACCATCTCTACAGATACACATGGATTTATCGCTTCCCGAGCGCCCCACTCGTCTACTGAGGATAAATGATAGTTTTTCTCTGTAGCCTCACTATAACGGACCACAGTTATATTTTATTTTCCATTCAGCTGCAAAGGGCAACAGGCAACAGGCTTGTCCGTGAATACTGGGACGGCCTCCAGTGCTTCACCTGTGCCCCCGTCCACAGGGTTGTTGTCAGGAAGGGCATCCGACATAACATTTTGCCAAATCATTATGCGGCTTGACAAGAACATACTGGACCGGTTGATGCTCCATACTGGCTCGGTCGAGGTCCGGGTTAACATTGGTGCTGTGCCCTCACAGGGTACCGATGGAAACTGGAAAATCCGCTATGGCGACCCCTGAGAAACAGGGAACAAGCTGAAAGAAGAAGAAGAAGAAGAAGAAGAAGAAGAAGAAGAAGAAGAAGATATATAGCCTGCAAACGCATAGAACCTATAACCCCTCTGCTTAGCATGCAGGGGTGGGCAGGCTTATCCAGAAAGGGCTGGTGTGGGTGCAGGTTTTTGCTCCAACCAAGCAGTTTTACACACCTGATCCCACTAATCAACCAGTAGAGTCTTTGCTGAGGAACTTGATTAGGACACACAGGTGTGCAACTGCTTGGTTGGAACAAAAACCTGCACCCACACCGGCCCTCTCTGGATAAGCCTGCCCACCCCTGGATGGAGGATGGTGCAATTGAGACGTAAAGGCTTTCATGACCTCCACCAGGTGGCAGGCTGGAAGAAGGGATTGTAGTGTGTGTGTGTGTGTGTGTGTGTGTGTGTGTGTGTGTGTGTGTGTGTGTGTGTGTGTGTGTGTGTGTGTGTGTGTGTGTGTGTCATAGTGGAGACGCTTGAGTGTACCAATGATCCCAAAAGCTATGCTGTCCGGAGCTTGGCTCCTGGTAGGATCATCCAAGGGGGACAGGTCAAGGGGGAGGTTACAGACGAAGCGGTCCAACAAAGACCTCAAAGGCGGAACTGATGTAAGATGTCTCCAGGTCACAAAGTTAGTGAAGGTGGATGAAGGCTGCAACAGAGGGTGGTCCCTAATCATCTTGGGTCACCATGCCATTGGACTCTGGCCACCCCCTGCCAAGGACCATGTGGTGGCTCCAGGATTGGCCTCTACACCCACCTGAGGACCCAGAGGGAGGACCACCGATGATGATGATGATGATAATGATGATGATGATGTGTGCGTGTGTGTGTGTGTGTGTGTGTGTGTGTGTGTGTGTGTGTGTGTGTGTATGTGTCTACTGAACCTGTTATCCAAAAATGTTTTGAGCGTTGTTATGACTGTATGATGAAGAATTCAATTCAATTCAATTCAATTTTATTTGTATAGCCCAATATCACAAATTACAAATTTGCCTCAGTGGGCTTAACAGCAACACAACATCCTGTCCTTAGACCCAGGATGTTGTGTTGCTGTTAAGAACTTCTCATGACTGTATGATGAAGTTGTCATGACTGTATGATGAAGAACTTCTCATGACTGTATGATGGAGAACTTCTCATGACTGTATGATGGAGAAATTCTCATGACTGTATGATGAAGTTCTCATGACTGTATGATGAAGAACTTCTCATGACTGTATGATGGAGAACTTCTCATGACTGTATGATGAAGAACTTCTCATGACTGTATGATGGAGAACTTCTCATGACTGTATGATGGAGAACTTCTCATGACTGTATGATGGAGAACTTCTCATAACTGTATGATGAAGAACTTCTCATGACTGTATGATGGAGAACTTCTCATGACTGTATGATGGAGAACTTCTCATGAATGTATGATGAAGAACTTCTCATGACTGTATGATGAAGAACTTCTCATGACTGTATGATGGAGAACTTCTCATAACTGTATGATGAAGAACTTCTCATGACTGTATGATGGAGAACTTCTCATGACTGTATGATGAAGAACTTCTCATAACTGTATGATGGAGAACTTCTCATGACTGTATGATGAAGAACTTCTCATGACTGTATGATGAAGAACTTCTCATGACTGTATGATGGAGAACTTCTCATAACTGTATGATGGAGAACTTCTCATGACTGTATGATGAAGAACTTCTCATGACTGTATGATGGAGAACTTCTCATGACTGTATGATGAAGAACTTCTCATGACTGTATGATGAAGAACTTCTCATGACTGTATGATGGAGAACTTCTCATAACTGTATGATGGAGAACTTCTCATGACTGTATGATGAAGAACTTCTCATGACTGTATGATGGAGAACTTCTCATGACTATATGATGAAGAATTTCTCATGACTGTATGATGGAGAACTTCTCATGACTGTATGATGAAGAACTTCTCATAACTGTATGATGGAGAACTTCTCATGACTGTATGATGGAGAACTTCTCATGACTGTATGATGAAGAACTTCTCATAACTGTATGATGGAGAACTTCTCATAACTGTATGATGGAGAACTTCTCATGACTGTATGATGGAGAACTTCTCATGACTCTATGATGAAGAACTTCTCATGACTGTACGATGAAGAACTTCTCGTGGTTGCGGTGCTTACAAACTTTCGGAAAACGTTTGTTCTCCTTCTTGCTGCTCCCTCTTTTTATTAATTCTCCAGCTCAACGACGCTTTCTGTCGCAGCCCGAGCTGAGTCAACTGTGCGCATGCGCGACTCACATCTATGGTTGCGTCAGACTGGGCAGTGCTTAAATTGTACACCAGGAGGTCCCGGAACACAGAGAGGGGGCAGTTCTGGTGTGGCGAGGGTGGGGTGGGGAGGAGAAGAAGTCACGGGGCCCATCAACACATCTACAGTGCCTGGAGCACACTGGACAACATGCTGGCTGTTACAACTAAAACATCACCACAAACAAGTCAAGTCAGTTTTATTTGTTTAGCTCAATATCACAAATTACACATTTGCCTCAAGGGGCTTTACAGCAACACAACATCCTGTCCTTAGACCCTCACATCGGATAAGGAACAACTCCCTAAAAACCCTTTAACAAACCAGTATTTATTTACATTTACATCTCTGTCTCTGCCTCTCTCTGTTTCTGTCTCTGTCTCTCTCTCTCCCCTCTCTGTCTGTCTGTCTGTCTGTCTGTCTGTCTGTCTGTCTGTCTGTCTGTCTGTCTGTCTGTCTGTCTGTCTGTCTGTCTGTCTGTCTGTCTGTCTGTCTGTCTGTCTGTCTGTTGTTCCTCTTCTGTGTGTGGGTTGCTGCAGTGGGGGAAGATGGAATGAGGGGTTGGAAGTTTTATTTATGTCCACGAAAGCAAACAGGCTAGGAAACCGAACTAAGCGACATGTTCTGTCTGTCTGTCTGTCTGTCTGTCCTCCACTATTACCCCTACCCCGTTGATCCGCCGGATCAACTTAGGCCTGCTTAGGGTCTGACTGACCTACTGGTTTGAAAAACTCCAACACGCTTGCGTGTCTTCTTGACATTTTGCCAGGTTCCTGCAGGGCGTCCTGATTCATGCTGCTGCAGTAACACGAGATCACGTGACGGGTACCAACCTGACACCTCTCTCGCTCAATTATATGGAAAAGCGCCCAAAATAGGCAAACAAGTGATTCATGAGTAACTCCAGTGGCACATGATAAAGATGACATTAAATATTACATCGAATGGATTTACAGATTGTGAAAAGAGGTGCAAGATCCAATCAAATAGGTGCCGGTCCGGGTCCGGGTCGTCCGGGTAGTGTCGCAATCTATTCTGCCTCCCAACACGGGATCTCTGGTTCGGATCCCCGTGTTACCTGCGGCTTGGTCGGGCGTCCCTCCAGACACAATTGGCCGTGTCTGCTGGTGGGAAGCCGGATGTGGGTATGTGTCCTGGTCGCTGCACTAGCGCCTCCTCTGTTCGGGGGGGGGGGGAGGGGGAACTGGGGGGAATAGCGTGATCAGGGCTGTGTTCTCTCCCCCCTGGCTCTTCTCACTTTACACCACCCGCTTTACCCAGTACGGCACTACAGTACACCAAGCTGCCACTTGGTGCGCAAACAACAACCTTCTGCTTAATACAGCCAAAACCCAAGAACTCATTACTGACTTCCGATGCATTCCGAATCCCAAAACACCCATACTGTTACGGCCCGCCCACCCGTCAGCTCGACTAAGCTCGTCAGGGCCGGGCTTAGTCGTCAGGGCCGGGTTTAGTTGTCAGGGCTGGGCTTAAGTTTGCTGGTCTCCCAGCGCTCGTTGTCAGTTCGTGCCGTAACCTCCTCGCAGGAGTGGTTACTCTTCCCTCCCGGTGCATTTCTCTCCGAGTTTATCTCAGCCCTTGGTTTACTGTTTTCTCTGTGAAGTTTCCCTGTGGAAGTATCCTGCCGTGGTCCAGGTTTGGATTACCCGTGAGTTTTTTTCTTGGACTTCCTGTTTTCTTAGTCGCTCATTGCCCTCCTGTGTTGACCGTTGTATGAGCAAGTAATAAAGTACGCCAGTTTTGGCTAACCCCATCTTTGTCTGGTGTCGTGCGCTTGGTTCGTCAGTACAAACTGACCACGACGACCCCAGCCGGCACAGAGAGCGTACCGACCAGTCCGGTTCAAGCGGCTCTCATCAGACAGATCCAACTGACCAACTCCCACACCCAGCAGCTAGAGGCGGCCTCTGTTGTGGTGAGGGATCTTCAGACTCAGGTCCAGCCCCTCCAGGCCTGTGTGGGTAACCTAACGAGGCAGCAGGCGGCGTTGGCGAGCCAACAAGCAGAGATCCTGCGGCAGTTGCAGACCATCACGGCGGCTCTCACCATCCAGCCGCTGGGCCAGCCTGCCCCTGGCGTCGTGGGTAACCCGCCCCCTGGGCCCGCTGCCCCAGTTAACCCTGTGGGGCTCAACCCAGTTCCCCGGGAGCCCTGCCTCTCCAGCCCATGACCATTTGATGGCGACTTTGAGACCTGTGCCACGTTCATCATGCAGTGTGAGCTGGTCTTCCTGCACCAACCCAGCATGTTCACGTCTGATGCTGCCCGGGTCGCTTACGTGACCAACCTGCTCACAGGCCGAGCAGCTCAGTGGGCCACTGCTTCCTGGTCCATGAGGGCCAGTTTCTGCATCACCTACGAGGCCTTTGTGGCGGAACTACGGAAGGTTTCCCACCATCCAGTCGGTGGCCAGGACCCTGGTGCTCGGTTGAGCAGGATCCAGCAGGGCAGTGGCAGTGTCACAGACTACTCGGTGGAGTTCAGGCTGGCTGCAGCTGAGAGCTGCTGGAATGACCAGTCACTTCGGGTCACCTTCCGGAGAGGTCTCAGCGAGGCTGTCAAGGACCAGCTAGTCACCCGGGAGGAGCCCACCTTCCTCGATGACCTGATCAAACTTGCCATCCACATCGATGGACGCCTCCGGGAGAGGAGGCGCGAGCGAGCCCTGCGTGGATCCCCGTCCATTCCCCAGTCGTCCAGCACTCCTGACAGGACCCCTACTCCTGCTCGCCCCACTTTCCCTGTGGCCATTTCTCCCTCCGCGCCCCAGACCACGACGGGGGAGTAACCTATGCAGCTGGGGCGCACGCGCCTTAGTCCGGCCGAACGGTAGGCCCGGTTCAAGGCAGGTCAATGCCTCTACTGCGGCCAGAAGGGACATCTGATCAGCGGTTGCCCCACTCGGCCAAAAGACTAGGCTCACTGGGGCCCCGGGAGATCCTAGTGAGCCGCCTTTCCTGTTCCTGCCGTCCTGCCCCACAGAACCATCTGGTTAGCGTTACCCTGGCCTGGGCTGACCAGCGGCTCACGGTGGGTGCACTCCTCGACTCGGGAGCTGATGAGTGTTTCCTGGACTCAGAGTTTGCTGCCCAGATAAACATCCTGCTAGAGACGCTGGAGAAGCCCATGGAGGCCTTCGCGCTGGATGAGCGCTGCCTGGCCAGCGTCACCCAACGCACCCACCCTGTCTCTCTCACCATAGCAGGGAACCATGTGGAGAGACTTCGGTTCTTCATCATCCAGTCCCCGTTAGTCCCTGTGATCCTAGGGCGCCCCTGGTTCGTGCAGCATGAGCCACACATCGCCTGGGCCTCCGGTACCATCATGGAATGGAGCTCCTCCTGTCATGCCCAATGTCCCGGCCCGTCCCCCCGACGTGCCCCTGGTGCCCCGCCTCCCGACCTCTCCTCTGTTTCCCCTGAGTACCATGAGCTAGGTGAGGTTTTCAGCAAGACCCGGGCCCAATCTCTTCCTCCTCATCGGCCTTATGACTGTGCTATCGACTTCTACTCTGGGGCACCCCTCCCCAGCAGTCGTCTGTACAGTCTGACCATCCCCGAGAAGGCTGCGATGGACGAGTACATCTCCGAGTCCTTGGCAGCGGGGCTCATTCGGCCCTCGTCCTCCCAGGTGGCAGCTGGATTCTTTTTCGTGAAGAAGAAGGATGGGGGCCTCCGACCCTACATTGACTATCGCCAACTCAATGAGATAACCATCAAGAACAAGTACCCCCTTCCTCTCATGAGTTCCACCCTTGAGCCCCTCACCCATGCTACTGTCTTCACTAAGCTTGACCTCCGGTGTGCCTATCATCTGGTCCGGATCCGGAAGGTCTGCCCCCCTTCCCATCCACCCCTGTATGTCTGCCCCCCTTCCCATCCACCCCTGTATGTCTGCCCCCCTTCCCATCCACCCCTGTATGTCTGCCACCCTCCCCATCCACCCCTGTATGTCTGCCCCCCTCCCAATCCACCCCTGTATGTCTACCCCCCTTCCCATCCACCCCTGTATGTCTACCCCCCTTCCCATCCACCCCTTTATGTCTGTGTTGTGTTTATCTCTTGTCTTGTTTTACCCTGTTTATTGTAAAGCCATGCCGAGTGTTAGAAAAGCGCTATATAAGATTGATTTATTATTATTATTATTATTATTATTATTATTAAGGTGGGCAGGGCGAGTCCGTACCGGAGTAGACCGACCCTCAGCCTTGACGACCGGTTCTGGTTCTGGCTCCTGAGGCTCAGGTGGAAGGTCGGGTGCGGGCTGTACTACTGGCACTTTGTTTTTGTCATCGTACAGGTTACAGTGAATGTGTCTTCTGCATGTAACCATTCTACTGTAGAGGGCAGCTGCAGCACACTGGGACCAGCACCAGTTCTTCTATCCACTGCCTTGCTCAGGGGCACAGGCAGGAGTATTAACCCTAACATGCATGTCTTTTTGATGGTGGGAGGATACCCACGCCGACACAGGGAGAACATGCAAACTCCACACCGAAAGGACCTGGGGCGGCCTGGGGTTCGAAGCCAGGACCTTCTTGCTGTGAGGCAACACTGCTAACCACTGGGCCACTGTGCTGCTTAAGGTAGTTATCCTTACATCAGCTGACAAATACGTCAACTTCCTGTGTACAAGCCTGATCACTGCCATTTAGAATATGCCCAGCAAGAGCAGAGCCATCTGAAGAGGTCTGACCGTGATAAGAAGCCTGGCCATGCTGTGTAAGACTGTTCCCTGAGCGGCGCCCACTTTCTTAACAAGGGGTCAGACACCTTGCCACGAGTCTTGAGGAGAGCTGACCTCTCGCCCCTGCGACTGCTGATGTGTGAGGATTAAGATTCACTCTTAGGCTGAACAGTGTCCAAAGCACCAAAAAGGTAAAGAAAAAGATGCATTTTTTTTGCACAAATGATGAACTTTTGATGATTTATATTCTAAACAAGCCTGAGTGAAAAGCAAAATAAACCACAACTATCTGCTAGAACGTCTCCATACCCAGGTGGTACTGCACAGCTGATGTACTTCAAGAACCCACAAAAACCATGTTAATCATTTATTACAATAAATGTCAAAAGAAATAATGAATTAAAATGTTCAAAAGAAGATCATCAAGTCAGAAGTGTCACGTCTGTTCTTTTACCAACACACAGGGAAGACCAGCATAACACACATCTTATTGTTGCCACACAAAAAACAACTTTCTGAAGATTAAAACAAGTGTTTCCCACATATAGTACACATTCTCCCCTGGAACAGCGAAATCCCAAGTATGGGCTGAGGTAAAGACAGGAGACAAGGTAAGGACAGGAGACGAGGTAAGGACAGGAGACAAGGTAAGGACAGGAGATGAGGTAAGAACAGGAGATGAGGTAAAGACAGGAGATGAGGTAAGGACAGGAGATGAGGTAAAGACAGGAGACAAGGTAAGGACAGGAGACGAGGTAGAGATGGGAGACGAGGTAAGGAAAGGAGACTAGGTAAAGACAGGAGATGAGGTAAGGACAGAAGATGAGGTAAAGACAGGAGACAAAGTAAGGACAGGAGACGAGGTAAAGACAGGAGATGAGGTAAAGACAGGAGATGAGGTAAAGACAGGAGATGAGGTAAAGACAGGAGATGAGGTAAGGACAGGAGACGAGGTAAAGACGGGAGATGAGGTAGAGACGGGAGATGAGGTAAGGACAGGAGACGAGGTAAGGACGGGAGATGAGGTAAGGACAGGAGACGAGGTAAGGACGGGAGATGAGGTAAGGACAGGAGACGAGGTAAGGACAGGAGACGAGGTAAGGACAGGAGACGAGAGAATGACGGGAGATGAGGTAAGGACAGGAGACGAGGTAAGGACAGGAGACGAGGTAGAGACGAGAGACGAGGTAAGGACAGGAGACGAGGTAGAGACGGGAGACGAGGTAAGGACAGGAGACGAGGTAAGGACAGGAGATGAGGTAAGGACAGGAGACGAGGTAAGGACAGGAGACGAGGTAAAGACAGGAGACGAGGTAGAGACGGGAGACGAGGTAAGGACAGGAGACGAGGTAAAGACAGGAGACGAGGTAAGGACAGGAGACGAGGTAAGAACAGGAGACGAGGTAAGGACAGGAGACGAGGTAAGGACAGGAGACGAGGTAAGGACAGGAGATGAGGTAAAGACAGGAGATGAGGTAAGGACAGGAGACGAGGTAAGGACAGGAGATGAGGTAAAGACAGGAGATGAGGTAAGGACAGGAGACGAGGTAAACACAGGAGATGAGGTAAGGACAGGAGACGAGGTAAACACAGGAGACGAGGTAAGGACAGGAGACGAGGTAAGGACAGGAGATGAGGTACAAAAGTTAACAGGACAGTGTGGAACATCTGCTCCAGCTGTGAAGACAGCTTGCGTGTTATGATCAGAAAAGGTTAAATAAAAAGACGATCAAGGTCCATGATACTGTTATTTACAAACGATTACTTTCAACACACGGCCTTACACCAGGACAGCCATCTGTGTGTGTGTGTGTGTGTGTGTGTGTGTGTGTCTGTAGTGTGGACATGTGGCTCCACAGTCCATTCTCTGGCTCGCTCCACCTCCATAAAACCCCAAACCTGCTCCTGACAGCGATCATCCTTATATGGTCCCTTGTTGGAAGAAGCCCACATCCTTCACGGAGTCAGTCGCTCAGGCCCTGTGGTCGTAATTACTGACCATCTTCTTGATGTGGGACAATTTGGACTTCAGGTACTTACACCGGCGCTTCCTCAGTTGATAATCTGCAGACTGGAGAAACAACACACCAGCAAACATGAAGGCTTGCTTTATGTTCTCTGAAACTTGTACGAAGGAACGTTATTACACTGTGTACTCCGTTATGCTTGACTTAGCATAGCATGTCCATGTATGAAGGAATGTTATTACACTGTGTACTCTGTTATGCTTGACTTAGCATAGCATAGCATAGCGTTTCCATGGAGAAACTGGATCCCAACTCTTTTTTTCCTCCCATCCATCCATTCATCCAAACCGCTTGTCCTAAATAGGGTCACAGGATGCTGGAGCCTATCCCAGCAGTCATTGGGAGGCAGGCGGGGAGACACACACACACACACACACACACACACACACACACACACACACACACACACACACACACACACACACACACACACACACACACACACACACAAACACAAACACACACACACACACACCTAGGGACAATTTAGTACAGCCGATCCACCTGACCTACATGTCTTTGGACTGTGGGAGGAAACTGGAGCACCTGGAGGAAACCCACGCAGACACCGGGAGAACATGCAAACTCCACACAGAGGACGACCCGGGACGACCCTCGAGGTTGGACTACCCCGGGGTTCGAACCCAGGACCTTCTTGCTGTGAGGTGACTGCACTAGCCACTGCGCCACTTTTGTTTTGTTTTTTAATATATAACGGATTCTGCAGCCCTATATATTGCCTCAGCAGCCCTGAATACCTTCTTGGTGTCCTTCAGCCGGTTGTAGTCATCCAGGGCATCCTGTGAAGGGAGGACACTTCAATTTATAGTGAGTCAATCAGGGCAAATATATTGCAACATGCATGGATAAGTAGACACGTTAGCCCTTGGCTAACGGGTCGGACCCTTTAGTCGAGTGGTTAGCGGTGCGGGAGACACGGGTTCGCGTCCCGGCTGCGGCAGTTCCTGTGGTTGCCCCCCAAATTTGCAACAATATCAATATAAAAACACACAACTTAATGTCTTTGTTGAAAGGATGGTTTGGGTTTCTGAGACGGGACGACATCATCACCAGTAGGTATACATAGTTTCTCTATAGTATATATAGTTTTAGAAAAGCGCCCTATAAATAAAGTCATCATTATTATTATTGTTATCCTGGTCAGTGGGTCTCCTGTGCAGAGACGAGGCATGCTGCTGCAGCGATGTGGCAGCTTGTCAGCGAATAGAAACGAACAGGGCCAGCTAACAAAACTACACAACGCAGCATTTACAAAGTGGTTTCTGACACAACACTGCACACCCTTCATGTATGTCTGGTGCTTTCTCTGCTCACAGACCTCCGCTGGGCCTCACAGCTGCTGGGCTTGATGGGGAGCGCTGGCGCACCTCTGACAGACGGGGTCAGCCCTATGTTCCCACAGTCCTATATTCCCACAGCCCTATGTTCCCACAGCCCTATGTTCCCACAGCCCTATATTCCTACAGTCCTATATTCCCACAGCCCTATATTCCCACAGTCCTATATTCCCACAGCCCTATGTTCCCACAGCCCTATGTTCCCACAGCCCTATATTCCCACAGCCCTATGTTCCTACAGCCCTATATTCCCACAGTCCTATATTCCCACAGCCCTATGTTCCCACAGCCCTATGTTCCTACAGTCCTATATTCCCACAGCCCGATATTCCCACAGTCCTATATTCCCACAGCCCTATGTTCCCACAGCCCTATGTTCCCACAGCCCTATATTCCCACAGCCCTATGTTCCCACATTTCTAAGAATTTTTTTTCACTGAAAATTTTGAAAATTAGGCCCTCTGTTCCCACAGCCCTCTGTTCCCACATTTCTAAGATTTTTCTTAATTCTAAGATTTTTCTCAAAAGGGTTAGGGTTAGGGTTAGGGCTGTGGGAACACAGGGCCTAATTTTGAAAAAAATCTTAGAAATGTGGGAATATAGGGCTGTGGGAACATAGGGCTGTGGGAATATAGGGCTGTGGGAACATAGGGCTGTGGGAACATAGGGCTGTGGGAATATAGGGCTGTGGGAACATAGGGCTGTGGGAACATAGGGCTGTGGGAATATAGGACTGTGGGAATATAGGACTGTAGGAACATAGGGCTGTGGGAATATAGGACTGTGGGAATATAGGGCTGTGGGAACATAGGGCTGTGGGAACATAGGGCTGTGGGAATATAGGACTGTGGGAATATAGGGCTGTGGGAATATAGGACTGTAGGAACATAGGGCTGTGGGAACATAGGGCTGTGGGAACATAGGGCTGTGGGAATATAGGACTGTGGGAACATAGGGCTGTGGGAACATATGGCTGTGGGAACATAGGGCTGTGGGAACATAGGGCTGTGGGAATATAGGGCTGTGGGAATATAGGGTTGTGGGAACATAGGGCTGTGGGAACATAGGGCTGTGGGAACAGAGGGCTGTGGGATTATAGGGCTGTGGGAATATAGGGCTGTGGGAACATAGGGCTGTGGGAATATCGGGCTGTGGGAATATCGGGCTGTGGGAATATAGGGCTGTGGGAATATCGGGCTGTGGGAATATCGGGCTGTGGGAATATAGGGCTGTGGGAACATAGGGCTGTGGGAACATAGGGCTGTGGGAATATAGGGCTGTGGGAACATAGGGCTGTGGGAACATAGGGCTGTGGGAATATAGGGCTGTGGGAACATAGGGCTGTGGGAACATAGGGATGTGGGAATATCAGGCTGTGGGAATATCGGGCTGTGGGAATATAGGGCTGTGGGAACATAGGGCTGTGGGAACATAGGGCTGTGGGAATATAGGGCTGTGGGAATATCGGGCTGTGGGAACATAGGCACGCTCCCCTGACAGACGGCACACCAAGACTCCCCAGCAAACGGAGCCGTCAGAGAACGCCGTGCCGGCCGGTGAAGACGGACCAAAGGTCGGCAGACACAGCATTCTGACGCATCGTGTTCGCTCGCCGACCCCGTTCACCACCATTCGTCTCGTCTGACGAGCTGCCGAGTTGCTGCAGCAAGTGGCCAGATCGCCAGACACACTGACCCGGCTCACGTCGGTGCTCATCTCCGCCACAGGCGAGGAAGTTTGAGTCGTGGTGGCGTCTCAAACAGACCCACTGAGCTGCAGGTTTTTTTTTTTTTTGGTTTGCTGATGTCTCAAGCGCTGAGGCCAGTGAACACAGATGGTCAGGATCTCACCAGATACTGTGGACTGCCCTCCTGCAACTCATCCAGCTCCCTGTGGACCTTCGACAGGTTCTTATTGATGGCGTCCAGCTCAGCCTGCAGCTCCTTGTACTCCTGATGGTCCTGGTCAAACTCACGCCTGTACTCGGTACGCTGCTGCTCATTCGCTATGGGAGGAAATTCACTAAAGCAAAAAACAAAAAGGTGCACAGAGGGGGAGGTAGAGGGGGAGAGAATGAAACGTTTAATAGCAGAAAACTGCAGGTGACCCGACTCCACCCGGTGTCAGCACCCGTCCGTGATGGTTCCATACCTGTCAAAGTCATTGTCATCGAGCTCATCTCCAGAGGAGGCGTAGTCGGTGTCGTAGTCCTGTCCATCAGCTTGACGGGTTCTACCAGGCCGCCTGTTTTTGGCTCTCCCCCCTGAGCTGGCCACCTCTGAGTTACCACTGTAGGGCAAACTATCTCGCACTGGCAACTCTTGCTCCACTGGAAGCCTGCGAGATAAGTGAGGAGGTATTTAAACAGCCCCGCTCATCCGGGTGCACCGCCGTGTCCGGACGAGTGGAGTCAACCTTCTTTTACTGAGCAAGACACATGTAAACAACTGCACACTACCACCTTACTGCAGCAACCGAAGAACAGAAGAAGAAGCAGGAATAAAGCCACGACTTCACCCACACCCACGGGAAGAAGAGCTCGTAAAACCGGCAGTAAATTTGCTGGATTTAGTTTTGGCGAGGCTTCTAGCTTCAGATTCCAAAAATCACATCGAAGACGGTGGCCATCTTTAAATGCTCTAAGGGTCAGATCAGCTCGGAGGGGTCAGATCAGTTTGGAGGGGTAAGATCAGCTTGGAGGGGTAAGATAAGGGGAACAATGACTTCCTGTCTTTTCCCCTACTGTCTCGCTGCTGTCACGCAGGGGAAGTGAAACCACCAGATGAGCTTCATTCCACTGAGCGACAACCTCTCAGTCCCTGTGACTAGTGTGTGTGTGGAAAACACCACATACCCAGGTTCCTGTTTTGTTTGTTCTTGCATGGGAACATGTTTCAGCAAGCTGTTCTGTAGTCTGCAAACTGCTCACATAGTTAGAATCCAGACCCCCCCCCCCAACGCTGCTGCCACTGAGCGTTGCACTTCTTGCACTGCCACCTGCACCGTAGCGCAACACAGCAGAAAGACACTGTGGAGCACAAGCTGGCAAAGTGTACTTTCTGCAAGGTGCAATGGTTCTGGTTTAAGCTGGTAAGTGGAGCAGATGGTTCTGGTTTAAGCTGATAAGTGGAGCAGATGGTTCTGGTTTAAGCTGGTAAGTGGAGCAGATGGTTCTGGTTTAAGCTGGTAAGTGGAGCAGATGGTTCTGGTTTAAGCTGGTAAGTGGAGCAGATGGTTCTGGTTTAAGCTGGTAAGTGGAGCAGATGGTTCTGGTTTAAGCTGATAAGTGGAGCAGATGGTTCTGGTTTAAGCTGGTAAGTGGAGCAGGGCCCCGGTTGAAGTACTCACGCTGGGCTGTATCTGTAGGGTGGTTTATCGTAGTTGGAGCTGCTGTGATCCAGGTGGCTCTCGGATCCTGCTAGCTTCTCCGGGTAGTCAGACATTGGGAGTACCTCAGGGGCAGACGACACATTGTTCACCTGTGGGGGGAGGACAGATATGCTAAATAGTTCATGAGCAGGTCCATGTTTATCTTAATTACACTACACGTGGCACGACTGTATTTTTGTAGTGAAAACTTGACTACTTTACAATATTTTGTAACACTCCAAAAAAAAAGTAGAAAAAAGAATAAAAGATTATTCTAGATACGGCTCCTCCAACAACACGAAGCGTCAGTAAATGACCTACAGCAGCTGTTCCCACATGTAAGAATGCCGTGGCAACCCTTAAACACAAGTCCGATCAACACACCAGACCAAGAGGAAGTATCTCCCTGTACAGGGTGCACCGTCACCGGGTCCTGCAGCCGGTGGCTACGACCCTCAATAGTCTTGCCAGAAGCAGGGTGGGCTTCCAGTCACAATTCGCCGCCAGCGATGGGATACGAGCTACCTCCCAGACCGACGACAGGTCAGGTCAGTGGCCAACAACATGTAGTCTGAACCCTCTGCTCTGTTTTATTAGTTACTTTTTGAAATACAACTGTTCTATCATGATTATTTTATGGTAATTCAAAACAATTTAAAAGAAATTACAAAATTGAAAGTTAAAAACTTTTTCTTTACTTATTGTAAACAACCTCTCGCAGCCCACCTGCAGTACCTTCACACCAGAACGACACCTGCAGTACCTGCACACCAGAACGACACCTGCAGTACCTGCACCCCAGAATGACACCTGCAGTACCTTCACCCAAAAACAACACCTGCAGTACCTTCACCCCAGAGAGACACCTGCAGTACCTGCACACCAGAGAGACACCTGCAGTACCTTCACACTAGAACAACACCTGCAGTACCTTAACACCAGAGCGACACCTGCAGTACCTTCACCCCAGAATGACACCTGCAGTACCTTCACCCCAGAATGACACCTGCAGTGCCTTCACACCAGAACGACACCTGCAGTACCTGCACACCAGAACAACACCTGCAGTACCTTCACACCAGAATGACACCTGCAGTACTTTCACACCAGAACAACACCTGCAGTACCTTCACACCAGAACGACACCTGCAGTACCTTCACACCAGAACAACACCTGCAGTACCTTCACACCAGAATGACACCTGCAGTACTTTCACACCAGAACAACACCTGCAGTACCTTCACCCCAGAATGACACCTGCAGTGCCTTCGCACCAGAACGACACCTGCAGTACCTGCACACCAGAACAATACCTGCAGTACCTTCACACCAGAACGACACCTGCAGTACCTTCACACCAGAACAACACCTGCAGTACCTTCACACCAGAACGACACCTGCAGTACCTTCACACCAGAACGACACCTGCAGTACCTGCACACCAGAACAACACCTGCAGTACCTTCACACCAGAATGACACCTGCAGTACTTTCACACCAGAACAACACCTGCAGTACCTTCACACCAGAACGACACCTGCAGTACCTTCACACCAGAACAACACCTGCAGTACCTTCACACCAGAATGACACCTGCAGTACTTTCACACCAGAACGACACCTGCAGTACCTTCACCCCAGAATGACACCTGCAGTGCCTTCACACCAGAACGACACCTGCAGTACCTGCACACCAGAACAATACCTGCAGTACCTTCACACCAGAACAACACCTGCAGTACTTTCACACCAGAACAACACCTGCAGTACCTTCACACCAGAGCAACACCTGCAGTACTTTCACACCAGAACGACACCTGCAGTACTTTCACACCAGAACAACACCTGCAGTACCTTCACACCAGAGCAACACCTGCAGTACCTTCACACCAGAACAACAACTGCAGTACTTTCACACCAGAACAACACCTGCAGTACTTTCACACCAGAGCAACGGGGATTTCACTCCTACCCACAATGACCGTGGTTTTTAAACTCTACATTCTGTCAAGATAAATACCCAGTACATTACCAGATAAATACCCAGTACATTACCAGATAAATACCCAGTACATTACCAGATAAATACCCAGTACATTACCAGATAAATACCCAGTACATTACAAGATAAATACCCAGTACATTACCAGATAAATACCAAGTACATCACCAGATAAATACCCAGTACATTACCAGATAAATACCCAGTACATTACCAGATAAATACCCAGTACATTACCAGATAAATACCCAATACATTACAAGATAAATACCCAATACATTACAAGATAAATACTCAGTACATTACCAGATAAATACCCAGTACATTACCAGATAAATACCCAGTACATTACCAGATAAATACCCAGTACATTACCAGATAAATACCCAGTACATTACATAAGTTAGTATGTCTGTTAGGAAACGACTGACTCCAAAATTAACATTTTAACAACTTTAACCGCCCACTAGGGGCCGCGGCCCACACTTCAGAATCCCTGACCAACAGAATCAGTAAACTCAGCATTAAAACAAGTATGGCGACATCATAAGCTGCGGGTTCCTCTAATGTCGTGCCATAGGTGGCTTGCTATTCAAACAGACACACATTTAAAGATTGCTCACCAGCTGAGGCAGAAGTGAAAGGCCTGCAGAAAGGCTCTGCACCACCGCCATATGACGCTGCACCCTCACAGTGGCGAAAGAACAACACTCTGAGCGTGGGATGCAGGCCACAACACCGTGTCAGCACTTCCAGAGTGATTCCCACAAGACGTGTGGAGGTGCCCCCTCCGAGCCTCGGTGTGGTGCTCCTCTCCTGGTGCTGCATGTCTGCAGGCCAGAGACGTGTGGAGGTGCCCCCCCCCGAGCCTCGGTGTGGTGCTCCTCTCCTGGTGCTGCATGTCTGCAGGCCAGAGACGTGTGGAGGTGCCCCCCCCGAGCCTCGGTGTGGTGCTCCTCTCCTGGTGCTGCATGTCTGCAGACCAGAGACGTGTGGAGGTGCCCCCTCCGAGCCTCGGTGTGGTGCTCCTCTCCTGGTGCTGCATGTCTGCAGGCCAGAGACGTGTGGAGGTGCCCCCCCGAGCCTCGGTGTGGTGCTCCTCTCCTGGTGCTGCATGTCTGCAGGCCAGAGACGTGTGGAGGTGCCCCCTCCGAGCCTCGGTGTGGTGCTCCTCTCCTGGTGCTGCATGTCTGCAGGCCAGAGACGTGTGGAGGTGCCCCCTCCGAGCCTCGGTGTGGTGCTCCTCTCCTGGTGCTGCATGTCTGCAGGCCAGAGACGTGTGGAGGTGCCCCCTCCCGAGCCTCGGTGTGGTGCTCCTCTCCTGGTGCTGCATGTCTGCAGGCCAGAGACGTGTGGAGGTGCCCCCCCCGAGCCTCGGTGTGGTGCTCCTCTCCTGGTGCTGCATGTCTGCAGGCCAGAGACGTGTGGAGGTGCCCCCCCCGAGCCTCGGTGTGGTGCTCCTCAACTGGTGCTGCATGTCTGCAGGCCAGAGACGTGTGGAGGTGCCCCCCCCGAGCCTCGGTGTGGTGCTCCTCTCCTGGTGCTGCATGTCTGCAGACCACAGACGTGTGGAGGTGCCCCTCCGAGCCTCGGTGTGGTGCTCCTCTCCTGGTGCTGCATGTCTGCAGGCCAGAGACGTGTGGAGGTGCCCCCTCCGAGCCTCGGTGTGGTGCTCCTCTCCTGGTGCTGCATGTCTGCAGGCCAGAGACGTGTGGAGGTGCCCCCTCCGAGCCTCGGTGTGGTGCTCCTCTCCTGGTGCTGCATGTCTGCAGGCCAGAGACGTGGAGGTGCCCCCCCCCGAGCCTCGGTGTGGTGCTCCTCTCCTGGTGCTGCATGTCTGCAGGCCAGAGACGTGTGGAGGTGCCCCTCCGAGCCTCGGTGTGGTGCTCCTCTCCTGGTGCTGCATGTCTGCAGGCCACAGGGCTGGCGGGTCACAGCACAAGTCTCACCTGCTCCTCCTACAACACAAACTGACCACCCATCCTGAATCCTACCATCACTGTGAATTAATGTGATTTATCTTCAAACCAACCATGTAGGTGCATGTACTACTACTACTACTACTGTCGGGGGCGCCACAGCGGATCATCCGTCTCCATCTCTTCCTGTCCTCTGCATCTTCCTCTGTCACACCAGCCACCTGCATGTCCTCCCTCACCACCTCCATAAACCTCCTCTTCGGCCTTCCTCTTCTCCTCTTCCCTGGCAGCTCCATATTCAGCATCCTTCTCCCAGTATACCCAGCATCTCTCCTCCACACATGTCCACACCATCTCCATCTTGTCTCTCTTGTTTTGTCTCCAAACCGTCCAACCTGAGCTGTCCCTCTAATATACTCACTCACACACACACACACATATAGTATATAGCAATGAGTATATACATATATGTATGTGTATATATATATATATACACACATACATACCATATAACATAAATAAACAAATACACATACGTGTGTGTGTGTGTGTGTGTGTGTGTGTGTGTATGTATGTATGTATGTATGTACACACACACACATATATATACACTACCGTTCAAAAGTTTGGGATCACATTGAAATGTCCATATTTTTGAAGGAAAAGCACTGTACTTTTCAATGAAGATAACTTTAAACTAGTCTTAACTTTAAAGAAATACACTCTATACATTGCTAATGTGGTAAATGACTATTCTAGCTGCAAATGTCTGGTTTTTGGTGCAATATCTACATAGGTGTATAGAGGCCCATTTCAAGCAACTATCACTCCAGTGTTCTAATGGTACAATGTGTTTGCTCATTGGCTCAGAAGGCTAATTGATGATTAGAAAACCCTTGTGCAATCATGTTCACACATCTGAAAACAGTTTAGCTCGTTACAGAAGCTACAAAACTGACCTTCCTTTGAGCAGATTGAGTTTCTGGAGCATCACATTTGTGGGGTCAATTAAACGCTCAAAATGGCCAGAAAAAGAGAACTTTCATCTGAAACTCGACAGTCTATTCTTGTTCTTAGAAATGAAGGCTATTCCATGCGAGAAATTGCTAAGAAATTGAAGATTTCCTACACCGGTGTGTACTACTCCCTTCAGAGGACAGCACAAACAGGCTCTAACCAGAGTAGAAAAAGAAGTGGGAGGCCGCGTTGCACAACTGAGCAAGAAGATAAGTACATTAGAGTCTCTAGTTTGAGAAACAGACGCCTCACAGGTCCCCAACTGGCATCTTCATTAAATAGTACCCGCAAAACACCAGTGTCAACATCTACAGTGAAGAGGCGGCTGCGGGATTCTGGGCTTCAGGGCAGAGTGGCAAAGAAAAAGCCGTATCTGAGACTGACCAATAAAAGAAGAAGATTAAGATGGGCAAAAGAACACAGACATTGGACAGAGGAAGACTGGAAAAAAGTGTTGTGGACGGATGAATCCAAGTTTGAGGTGTTTGGATCACAAAGAATAACGTTTGTGAGACGCAGAACAAATGAAAAGATGCTGGAAGAATGCCTGACGCCATCTGTTAAGCATGGTGGAGGTCATGTGATGGTCTGGGGTTGCTTTGGTGCTGGTAAGGTGGGAGATTTGTACAGGGTAAAAGGGATTCTGAATAAGGAAGGCTATCACTCCATTTTGCAACGCCATGCCATACCCAGTGGACAGCGCTTGATTGGAGCCAATTTCATCCTACAACAGGACAATGACCCTAAATACACCTCCAAATTGTGCAAGAACTATTTAGAGCAGAAGCAGGCAGCTGGTATTCTATCGGTAATGGAGTGGCCAGCGCAGTCACCAGATCTGAACCCCATTGAGCTGTTGTGGGAGCAGCTTGACCGTATGGTACGCAAGAAGTGCCCATCCAACCAATCCAACTTGTGGGAGCTGCTTCTGGAAGCGTGGGGTGCAATTTCTCCAGATTACCTCAACAAATTAACAGCTAGAATGCCAAAGGTCTGCAATGCTGTAATTGCTGCAAATGGAGGATTCTTTGACGAAAGCAAAGTTTGATGTAAAAAAAATCTTATTTCAAATACAAATCATTATTTCTAACCTTGTCAATGTCTTGACTCTATTTTCTATTCATTTCACAACATATGGTGGTGAATAAGTGTGACTTTTCATGGAAAACACAAAATTGTTTGGGTGATCCCAAACTTTTGAACGGTAGTGTATATATATAACATATATACTATATAATATATATAGATATATATATATATATACATATACATACACATGTATGTATATGTATATACTATATAATTAATAAATATAAACACAGAGAGCTAGTGAGCATGGTGAGTGGCGGGTAAGCAGGGTGTGTGAATGCAGTGTCAGGAGCACAACGCGTGGCTCACCACGGACGGACGGACGGACGGACGGGCGTCCCGCACGGGGAACTCGGGGCGAGGAGCCCAGTGACGTCAGCGTTTCGTCGGACGTCCATTTGGTGTGTTGAGGCGACACAAGGCGCGCAGAGAGCACACCCAGAAACCAAGCTCCCGAGGGAGGGAGGGTGGGAGGGGAGGGGGGGGAGGGAGAGTCAGGTCTTCCTGCTCCTCCCCCTCCCGGCACACCGCTGACTGATACCAAACAGGTTGGGCCACTCGGAGCGACACAAACACACACACACACACTATTGTTGCACTGCCGTACAAGCCAGCAGGCAGGCACACCCACCCCTCTCATACACACGACCCCCATGTGGCCGGGGTCGGCATCAGGTTTTCAAACTCACACCGCTTTATTGGGTTTTGTCTCCGGGGGGGGAGCACGGCGGGGGGGGGGCAAGAGGACACGGGGAGGGGGGCAACTCGTCAACGGACGTGAAAAGCCGTTGAAATGTGCAGCTCCTTTAACACTCACCCAGGCCTCCACGTCCTGCGGGGGGACGTCTTCATCGATGACCTTCACCCTCTTCCACAGGATGTTGCTCTTGCCGTAGTTGCGTATCTTCTGCCGCGTCTTCAGGGCGAACACCAGCATGACGACGAGCGCCGCCGTCACCAGGAAGCCGCACACCACCGCAACCGCCTGGCGGGAAAGAGGAGGACAGAGGGACATAAGCGGGGCACGCAGCTCACGCACTTCCGCGTGTCCCGCTGACCGCACGCACACGCACGCACACGCACTAAGACCAAGACAGACTGAGGACATGGCTGCAACAACAGACACGCGTTCCTACCTCCTGCGGCTCCACGACGCAGTAGTGGTAGAGGTACTGGTTGACGAGCACCCCCGGAGGCTGCGGCTGCTGGTACTGGGCGCACAGGCCGGCGATCTGGCTGGCGTACACCGAGCCGGACGACTGGGCCGTGGGGTTCACCGCCATCAAGTACACGATGGACGCGATGAGCATCAGCAGCGCCAGGATGGCGCACACAATCAGTACCGCCAGGTAGAACCTCCTGGACTCCGACGAGCCCTGGCGCGAGACGACGATGATGAAGACGACGAGGGCGAAGATGAAGGTGATGGCCGCCATGGTGATGATGAATCCTTTGCCCTTCCGGGGATCGTTGTAATTGCCCCCGAGTCCGCCGTAGCCGTAGTTGTTGCCGGCTCCATAGGCTCCGCCGCCAAACGTGCCGTAGCCTCCGCCGAAGCCTCCTCCGTAGGTCCCGCCGTACCCGGTGCCCCCGAAGCCAGTCAGGCCTCCCTGGGTGTCCCACGCCAGCGTGGAGGCCACACACGCGAACATGGCCAGGCACAGAACAATGACAATGACGGCCATGATCTTGAGGATGCCCGGTGGAGAGGTCCAGCGGTAGAAGTGCTGGAATTCGTCGTCTGGGTAGTAGGAGTAGGCTGGTTTTGGGGTACCATTGCTACAAAGAGAGAGAGAGGAGGGGGGGAGAGAGGGGGGGGAGAGAGAGAGGGGAGCAGTATTCATAACAGCCGAGCAGGTAAGATAAATCAAGCAAATTCAACACGTCCATGGAAGGAGACTCACTATCCGTTGTCCGAGTCGTAGGGAGGAGGGCTGCCGTGGGCTCTGGAAGACATCCCTGCTTCACTGGGGTTCGACCGAGGTTCGACTGGGGTTCGACCGCTGTTCCGTGCACCAGCTCAACTGAAACACATGGATTTCATCACCGTGCAGTGTTAAAAGAGCGCTTTTTACAAGTGTGATGTTCGACCTGGCAACCTTTCCAGTGAAACGCCAAGGAAACCTTCATCAACGCAGGACCTGGAGCACGCAGGACCCGGAGCAACGCAGGACCCGGAGCAACGCAGGACCTGGAGCAACGCAGGACCTGGAGCACGCAGGACCTGGAGCAGCACGGGACCTGGTGCACGCAGGACCTGGGCAACACAGGACCTGGAGCACGCAGGACCTGGAGCAACGCAGGACCCGGAGTAACGCGGGACCCGGAGCAACACAGGACCCGGAGCAACGCGGGACCTGGAGCAACGCAGGCCCAGCTGTGGTCAGGCTCTCATAAAACGGGTGCGAGACGGTCTAGTTCGTCATAATGATGCCTCCGCCTTCCGCAGGACCGGCATTACAGCACGGACCCACCGCGGACGGAAGGTTTTGTTAATTCGAGCCGCACCCAACACACCAGCCGTCAGTACAATAAGCAGTGAGCGAACCGAGAGAACCCGCGGTGCTGGACTTGCCAGCAGAACCCACCTGTAGGATAGCGCCGCTCCTCCGACACGCCTCAAATATTTCACCTGAAACCGTTTCGGCGGATATAAAACCAGTCCAGGCCACGCCCCGGCCACCTCCATGACGCGCGTCGCCTCCGCCCCGCCCCTTCAAAAGGTGAGCGACGCGTCGCGCAAAACGGGTAGGTCAGTAAAACGGGTAGGTCAGTAAAACGGGTAGGTCCGTGTATCGGAAACGGTGACGATTATCGCCTGACCAACGAGATCATCGCGCGCTCAACTCCGCCACACTCGTGTGCTGCTGCGCTACAGATTCCGGTTCACGACTGCAGAAACCTTGATGTGGACTTGGTTGACCTTGATGTTGCTACAGAATTCATATGGTACCAGTACCGGCCGCGCCTTCTGCCAAGTAATACCTGGGAAATGCTGCCGCGCGCAGCCTTCCCTCTGCACGAGAGCCTCACTCATCGTCCCACACGGCACATTTCACGCACCCCCAACCTTTCTGGGCTTTCTCACCCCCAACCTTTCTGGGCTTTCTCACCCCCAACCTTTCTGGGCTTTCTCACCCCCAACCTTTCTGGGCTTTCTCACCCCCACAACCTTTCTGGGCTTTCTCACCCCCAACCTTTCTGGGCTTTCTCACCCCCACAACCTTTCTGGGCTTTCTCACCCCCAAAACCTTTCTGGGCTTTCTCACCCCCAACCTTTCTGGGCTTTCTCACTCCCAACCTTTCTGGGTTTTCTCACCCCCAACCTTTCTGGGCTTTCTCACCCCCAACCTTTCTGGGCTTTCTCACCCCCAACCTTTCCGGGCTTTCTCACTCCCAACCTTTCTGGGCTTCCAGGGGAGTTAAAGAGCACGTTAAGACCCCCGAACGTACGAAGGACAAAAAGCAGTAACACTGTGAACACGTGTGATGAATCATTTAAAGAGGAATCACTTGATAGTTTATGATACGAGTTCTTTCTCAGTTTTGTGTGTGCTCTTCTGTACCTTTTATTTTATCCTTTTGTGAAGTTCTTACCCGTTTAGTCTTGTTGAGCGCGTGTCTGTGTTACTGCCGTCCCGCGTACCGCCTCTGTATAGTCCCGTACCGCCTCCCTATAGTCCCGAATCACCTCTGTAGTCCCGTACCGCCTCTGTAGTCCCGTACCACCTCCCTATAGTCCCGAATCACCTCTGTAGTCCCGTATCATCTCTGTAGTCCCGTACCACCTCTGTAGTCCCGTATCACCTCTGTAGTCCCGTATCACCTCTGTAGTCCCGTACCACCTCCCTATAGTCCCGTACCACCTGTGTACAGTCCCGTACCAGCTGTGTAGTCCCGTACCACCTGTATAGTCCCGTACCACCTGTGTATAGTCCCGTACCATATGTGTATAGTCCCGTACCATATGTGTATAGTCCCGTACCACATGTGTATAGTCGTACTCACTATACCTCACACGTCACTGTACTGTTGCTTTCCGGTTAGATGACAAACTGCATTTGTATAGCCCAGTATAACAAATCACAAATGTGCCTCAGTGGCTTCACAGCAACACAACATGCTGTCCTTAGACCACCCTCATCGGATCCGGAACAACCGGTTCAGTGACAGTAAAGTTAAATCCAGTCTGATGTGATCCTACACCGCTGGGTGACAGAATAGAGCTGACTGCGTGCCTGGACAGTGATGGAGGAAGAGCTGACTGGACGCCTGGACAGTGATGGAGGAAGAACTGACTGCGTGCCTGGACAGTGATGGAGGAAGAACTGACTGGAAACCTGAACAGTGATGGAGGAAGAGCTGACTGGACACCTGAACAGTGATGGAGGAAGAGCTGACTGGACACCTGAACAGTGATGGAGGAAGAGCTGACTGTGTGCCTGGACAGTGACGGAGGAAGGGCTGACTGGACACCTGAACAGTGATGGAGGAAGAGCTGACTGGACACCTGAACAGTGATGGAGGAAGAGCTGACTGGACACCTGAACAGTGATGGAGGAAGAGCTGACTGTGTGCCTGGACAGTGACGGAGGAAGGGCTGACTGGATGCCTGGACAGTGATGAAGGGAGAACTGACTGCGTGCGTGGACAGTGATGGAGGAAGACCTGACTGCGTGCCTGGACAGTGATGGAGGAAGAACTGACTGGACACCTGAACAGTGATGGAGGAAGAGCTGACTGGACACCTGAACAGTGATGGAGGAAGAGCTGACTGGACACCTGGACAGTGATGGAGGAAGAGCTGAATGTGTGCCTGGACAGTGATGGAGGAAGAGCTGACTGTGTGACTGGACAGAGATGGAGGAAGAACTGACTGGACACCTGAACAGTGATGGAGGAAGAGCTGACTGGACACCTGAACAGTGATGGAGGAAGAGCTGACTGGACACCTGAACAGTGATGGAGGAAGAGCTGACTGTGTGCCTGGACAGTGACGGAGGAAGGGCTGACTGGACACCTGAACAGTGATGGAGGAAGAGCTGACTGGACACCTGAACAGTGATGGAGGAAGAGCTGACTGGACACCTGGACAGTGATGGAGGAAGAGCTGAATGTGTGCCTGGACAGTGATGGAGGAAGAGCTGACTGTGTGACTGGACAGAGATGGAGGAAGCGCTGACTGGACGCCTGGACAGTGATGGAGGAAGAGCTGACTGTGTGCCTGGACAGTGATGGAGGAAGAACTGACTGGACACCTGAACAGTGATGGAGGAAAAGCTGACTGGACACCTGAACAGTGATGGAGGAAGAGCTGACTGGACACCTGAACAGTGATGGAGGAAGAGCTGACTGGACACCTGAACAGTGATGGAGGAAGAACTGACTGTGTGCCTGGACAGTGACGGAGGAAGGGCTGACTGGACACCTGAACAGTGATGGAGGAAGAGCTGACTGGACACCTGAACAGTGATGGAGGAAGAGCTGACTGTGTGCCTGGACAGTGACGGAGGAAGGGCTGACTGGATGCCTGGACAGTGATGAAGGGAGAACTGACTGCGTGCGTGGACAGTGATGGAGGAAGACCTGACTGCATGCCTGGACAGTGATGGAGGAAGAACTGACTGGACACCTGAACAGTGATGGAGGAAGAGCTGACTGGACACCTGAACAGTGATGGAGGAAGAGCTGACTGGACACCTGAACAGTGATGGAGGAAGAGCTGACTGGACACCTGGACAGTGATGGAGGAAGAGCTGACTGTGTGACTGGACAGAGATGGAGGAAGAACTGACTGGACACCTGAACAGTGATGGAGGAAGAGCTGACTGGACACCTGAACAGTGATGGAGGAAGAGCTGACTGGACACCTGAACAGTGATGGAGGAAGAGCTGACTGGACACCTGAACAGTGATGGAGGAAGAGCTGACTGTGTGCCTGGACAGTGACGGAGGAAGGGCTGACTGGACACCTGAACAGTGATGGAGGAAGAGCTGACTGGACACCTGAACAGTGATGGAGGAAGAGCTGACTGTGTGCCTGGACAGTGACGGAGGAAGGGCTGACTGGATGCCTGGACAGTGATGAAGGGAGAACTGACTGCGTGCGTGGACAGTGATGGAGGAAGACCTGACTGCATGCCTGGACAGTGATGGAGGAAGAACTGACTGGACACCTGAACAGTGATGGAGGAAGAGCTGACTGGACACCTGAACAGTGATGGAGGAAGAGCTGACTGGACACCTGGACAGTGATGGAGGAAGAGCTGAATGTGTGCCTGGACAGTGATGGAGGAAGAGCTGACTGTGTGACTGGACAGAGATGGAGGAAGAACTGACTGGACACCTGAACAGTGATGGAGGAAGAGCTGACTGGACACCTGAACAGTGATGGAGGAAGAGCTGACTGGACACCTGAACAGTGATGGAGGAAGAGCTGACTGTGTGCCTGGACAGTGACGGAGGAAGGGCTGACTGGACACCTGAACAGTGATGGAGGAAGACCTGACTGGACACCTGAACAGTGATGGAGGAAGAGCTGACTGGACACCTGGACAGTGATGGAGGAAGAGCTGAATGTGTGCCTGGACAGTGATGGAGGAAGAGCTGACTGTGTGACTGGACAGAGATGGAGGAAGCGCTGACTGGACGCCTGGACAGTGATGGAGGAAGAGCTGACTGTGTGCCTGGACAGTGATGGAGGAAGAACTGACTGGACACCTGAACAGTGATGGAGGAAAAGCTGACTGGACACCTGAACAGTGATGGAGGAAGAGCTGACTGGACACCTGAACAGTGATGGAGGAAGAGCTGAATGGACACCTGAACAGTGATGGAGGAAGAGCTGACTGTGTGCCTGGACAGTGACGGAGGAAGGGCTGACTGGACACCTGAACAGTGATGGAGGAAGAGCTGACTGGACACCTGAACAGTGATGGAGGAAGAGCTGACTGTGTGCCTGGACAGTGACGGAGGAAGGGCTGACTGGATGCCTGGACAGTGATGAAGGGAGAACTGACTGCGTGCGTGGACAGTGATGGAGGAAGACCTGACTGCGTGCCTGGACAGTGATGGAGGAAGAACTGACTGGACACCTGAACAGTGATGGAGGAAGAGCTGACTGGACACCTGAACAGTGATGGAGGAAGAGCTGACTGGACACCTGGACAGTGATGGAGGAAGAGCTGAATGTGTGCCTGGACAGTGATGGAGGAAGAGCTGACTGTGTGACTGGACAGAGATGGAGGAAGAACTGACTGGACACCTGAACAGTGATGGAGGAAGAGCTGACTGGACACCTGAACAGTGATGGAGGAAGAGCTGACTGGACACCTGAACAGTGATGGAGGAAGAGCTGACTGTGTGCCTGGACAGTGACGGAGGAAGGGCTGACTGGACACCTGAACAGTGATGGAGGAAGAGCTGACTGGACACCTGAACAGTGATGGAGGAAGGGCTGACTGGATGCCTGGACAGTGATGAAGGGAGAACTGACTGCGTGCGTGGACAGTGATGGAGGAAGACCTGACTGCGTGCCTGGACAGTGACGGAGGAAGGGCTGACTGGCCACCTGAACAGTGATGGAGGAAGAGCTGACTGGACACCTGAACAGTGATGGAGGAAGAGCTGACTGGACACCTGGACAGTGATGGAGGAAGAGCTGAATGTGTGCCTGGACAGTGATGGAGGAAGAGCTGACTGTGTGACTGGACAGTGATGGAGGAAGAACTGACTGGACACCTGAACAGTGATGGAGGAAAAGCTGACTGGACACCTGAACAGTGATGGAGGAAGAGCTGACTGGACACCTGATCAGTGATGGAGGAAGAGCTGACTGCGTGACTGGACAGTGATGGAGGAAGAAGTGACTGGACACCTGAACAGTGAAGGAGGAAGAGCTGACTGGACACCTGAACAGTGATGGAGGAAGAGCTGACTGTGTGCCTGGACAGTGATGGAGGAAAAACTGACTGGACACCTGAACAGTGATGGAGGAAGAACTGACTGGACACCTGAACAGTGATGGAGGAAGAGCTGACTGTGTGCCTGGACAGTGATGGAGGAAGTGCTGACTGGATGCCTGGACAGTGCAGGAGGAAGAGCTGACTAGACACCCGAACAGTGATGGAGGAAGAGCTGACTGCGTGACTGGACAGTGACGGAGGAATTGCAGAAAAGTGCAATAATTAATGTGCAAAAGCAAAAGTGTAGCCTAGTTCACAAACCCACAGGCACAACTTCAGTAATTTCTTAATGAACACGGATATGTACAGCAAAATGTGCACACAAATACAAAGAATTACTATTGATAAGTCTGTTTATTGGTTGCGTATTAATCACAGCAGTCAGTTATATGGTCGACGTAGGCCACGTCATCAGGAGAACGGTACGGTCTGGTACAGACAGCACAACAGAAAATACACAGCAGCGACTTATACAGCCTATAATAAGGCATGCGGGACATTCCTGCAAAAACACGTCCCGCACAGCACACATTATCTAGGAGATGGCAGAACAAGAGCAGTAACTTCAACAAAAAAAAGCAGTTGATAAAGTTTCTTTATAAAACCCATAATCCCATGGTAGTGTAGGCTAACTTCCTGCTAAGTGATTCTCATCCAAAATACAGACAACGTGCAGTCAGTCCAGTCACAAGAGCATTTCAATAATCCAGTTTCAGACGGGAATCCCAGTTCAGGAGGTGCTTGTCAGGTGGACCAGTGGCCGGTACCCCGACACATCCCACGACACGACGAGGGGAGCAGAAGGCTGTACCCGGTGTGACGGGGGTTGTGCGAGGCATGCCGAGCTGGGCCCCGGTATGGCCCGCACCAAGTGGCTGACGGGGGAAATGTGCTTGCGTTTGGGAAAAGCTTTGGGCACAACTTCTTCGTCTCGCCAGGTCCAGCAACACTAATAAAATCTTCTACATATTCAGAAAACATTCACCAGCGGAGCCCAGCTTCGTTTGTGGCATTACGCGGAGAGCCACAACGACGGTCGTAGTCACGGCATCATACACAAATCGGTGTCCTTCGCATATTCAGAGCATCTTAAGGGAAACCGTTCTTTCAGCTAGTCGCATTTACACACGTGCAAACCAGACTCCATGTTTTCATGATACTGACGATTAAAGGTCAGAGGTGACAGAAACAAACAGACCAGAAACGCATCACAAATGCACAACCTCACTGCTGGGACGCTGCAGTTCTTATCCGCCGTGTCTGACTGAACATCACAGTGATGCAAAGTCACACAACCTTGGTCCAGTTTGGTCCCATTTTCAGTGCAGAAAGTCAAGAGGTCTCAGTAGTGTTACTGTAGTGTCCAGCGGAGCTGCGAGGCGGCCGCGGCGGTTTCAGCTGTAGACGTCATCACACCCCCTGACTTTGTCGTACTCATGGATCCTCTGTTTAATGTGGGAGAGTTTGCTCTTTAAGTAATCACACCGTTCCTTCTTCTCCAGGAAAGTGGGATCCTAGAGGAGGGTAAGAAGCAAATGTCAGACAGATCAAATGCAAATGAACAAACAGGTCACCTGACGATTGCTAATTAACGAGAGCTCTGGAGAAAAAATAATGTACTTTATTATTGATCCCTGTGGGGAAGTTACGCTGTGCATATAACCCATCCTAGCTGTGTAGCTAGGAGCGGTGGGCAGCCGCCGTGCAGCACCCGGCGACTAACTCCAGCTCGTCTTGCCATGCCTTGCTCAGGGACACAGACAGGAGTACCCACCCTAACATGCATGTCTTTTTGATGGTGGGGGAAACCGGAGCACCCGGAGAAACCCCACCACAGACATGGGGAGAACATGAAAGCTCCACACAGAGGACGCCCTGGGATGACCCCCAAGGTTGGACAACCCCGGGGTTCGAACCCAGGACCTTCTTGCTGTGAGGTGACAGCACTAACCACCGGGCCACCGTTCCCAATAAATAAGTAAGTAAGTGAATCAGGTGAACCTCGTGAGTTGATTCTTTTAGTTACACATGCCAGGCTACGACACAGCTCTCTTGACTCTTTGTATAAACACTGAAGACAACAAGTCATTTCAGCCTCGACCACACGAGCCAGATGTAGGTACGGTAAAAATCATACAGGGCATCTAAAAAAACACAACACACAACAACAAACACACAACAGACTGACAGGCAACTGACTCACGTTTTTCTTCCTCTGGTAGTCCTGCAGGATCCGGTTCATGCGCTCATACTCCTAAACAATGAGATGTTATCAAACATACGTCAGTTCATTACAGGTCAGCACAGAACACAGGGATTTGGTTTAGAAGGTAACGCTGAAGTGCTCGGTACAGGTGTTGTGCACGGTCTTGTGGGGGACCAAGAGTGTGAGGAGGAGGGGAAGTGCAACATGAAGAGGAAGAACAATAGGATAATGTATAGGAAGACAGGAAATGACGCACTGCTGAAAAATAAAAGTGAAAGGCTAAGACAACAACGAAGCCTGGACTGCCCTGTGCCACATGCTGCCTAAACTCACATGAACAACCATCAACCAATCAGCCAATCAACAAATTAATCAACAAATCAATCAATCAATCAATCAAGTTGCATGTTCTAATGATCTTATCTACTCAGAAGGGCCCACCGTTTAATACCCAGAAATCATGCACACACAAACACACACACACACACACTGCTGCATGGTGGTTGTGGTGGTACAGCCTCATCCTGGCCAGAGTATTAGTCCATCTTGAACAATAAGATACTCATATCTTCCATACGTATTCATGAGGTGGTGTATTGGAGTTATTATTTCATACGTGGCTTCAGGTGGTGCTTGAGGCCTCACATTATTATTTCATACGTGGCTTCAGGTGGTGCTTGAGGCCTCACATTATTATTTCATATGTGGCTTCAGGTGGTGCTTGAGGCCTCACATTATTATTTCACACGTGGCTTCAGGTGGTGCTTGAGGCCTCACATTATTATTTCGTACGTGGCTTCAGGTGGTGCTTGAGGCCTCACATTATTATTTCATACGTGGCTTCAGGTGGTGCTTGAGGCCCCACATTATTATTTCATACGTGGCTTCAGGTGGTGCTTGAGGCTCCACATTATTATTCTATACGTGGCTTCAGGTGGTGCTTGAGGCCTCACATTATTATTTTGTACGTGCTTCAGGTGGTGCTTGAGGCCCCACATTATTATTTTATACGTGGCTTCAGGTGGTGCTTGAGGCCTCACATTATTATTTTGTACGTGGCTTCAGGTGGTGCTTGAGGCCTCACATTATTATTTTGTACGTGGCTTCAGGTGGTGCTTGAGGCCTCACATAATTTCAAACGTGGCTTCAGGTGGTGCTTGAGGCTTCACATTATTATTTCATACATGGCTTCAGGTGGTGCTTGAGGCTCCACATTATTATTTCCTACGTGGCTTCAGGTGGTGCTTGAGGCCTCACATTATTATTTCGTATGTGGCTTCAGGTGGTGCTTGAGGCCTCACATTATTATTTCGTATGTGGCTTCAGGTGGTGCTTGAGGCCTCACATTATTATTTCGTATGTGGCTTCAGGTGGTGCTTGAGGCCTCACATTATTATTTCGTATGTGGCTTCAGGTGGTGCTTGAGGCTTCACATTATTTCATACGTGGCTTCAGGTGGTGCTTGAGGCTTCACATCATTTCATACGTGGCTGCAGGTGGTGCTTGAGGCTTCACATTATTTCATACGTGGCTTCAGGTGGTGCTTGAGGCTTCACATTATTTCATACGTGGCTGCAGGTGGTGCTTGAGGCTTCACATTATTTCGTACGTGGCTTCAGGTGGTGCTTGAGGCTTCACATTATTTCATACGTGGCTGCAGGTGGTGCTTGAGGCTTCACATTATTTCATACGTGGCTTCAGGTGGTGCTTGAGGCTTCACATCATTTCATATGTGGCTGCAGGTGGTGCTTGAGGCTTCACATTATTTCATACGTGGCTGCAGGTGGTGCTTGAGGCTTCACATTATTTCGTATGTGGCTTCAGGTGGTGCTTGAGGCTTCACATCATTTCATACACGGCTTCAGGTGGTGCTTGAGGCTTCACATCATTTCATACATGGCTTCAGGTGGTGCTTGAGGCCTCACATTATTTCATACGGGGCTGCAGGTGGTGCTTGAGGATTCACATTATTTCGTACGTGGCTTCAGGTGGTGCTTGAGGCTTCACATTATTTCAAACGTGGCTGCAGGTGGTGCTTGAGGCTTCACATTATTTCATACATGGCTTCAGGTGGTGCTTGAGGCTTCACATCATTTCATACACGGCTTCAGGTGGTGCTTGAGGCTTCACATCATTTCATACATGGCTTCAGGTGGTGCTTGAGGCTTCACATTATTTCGTACGTGGCTTCAGGTGGTGCTTGAGGCTTCACATTATTTCGTACGTGGCTTCAGGTGGTGCTTGAGGCTTCACATTATTTCGTACGTGGCTTCAGGTGGTGCTTGAGGCTTCACACGTATTTACAGGTTACTGTTTATAATACAAACCTGGGAAAGTGGGCGTCCAGTGGTCACCAACCCTGCTCCTGGAGAGCTACCGTCCTGGTTTTCACTCCAACCCTAATTTAACACTTCTGATTCAACTGATGGAGGTCTTGGTCAGCAGGTAATCAGTAGAATCAGGTGCTGGGGTGAAAACCAGGACGGTAGCTCTCCAGGAGCAGGTTTGGTGACCACTGGAACCAACTGTTTTTAGTCTCTGCTGCCCAGTATTTCTTTTACAGTACATTTATTGGGATCGGGGTCTTTTAGGCCCCATCACCTGGCTGAGACTAAACTTAATCTGAGCAGGACTATAAAAGCAGTTGTTCGAAAGCAAATAAGTTACAATCAAAACCAAATTTACCAAAGCTCACCAACCAGATTTAATAAAAATTACTGAAGTCATTAGGGCTGAATTCCCTCTGAGGCTTGATTTACACTGACTCTGGCTATACGAGACAACCCCTGTCTTCCCCTCACTTGAATGATGGTAGTGCACTTAGCAGCGGCCATCCGCCAAGAAGTAAAACCAGATTTCATTTATTTATTTTTTTGCCGGAAGGCTACCTAACGTCACACTGCACTGGCCAATCACGTAAGCCGGCGATCAGACCGAAGAAGCCCTCGCCATGGGCCAGTGGGTCAGGATCACTACATGGGCCATGTAGTGACACACCCACACCTCTGAACAGCCCTGCGGGCAGGTGCCAGACTGCTGGATTCAATGTGAATGCAGCCTGAAACTGGCAATCTGGCACCTTCCTGCAGGGCTCTGCAGAGATGTGGGTGTGTCACTAGTAGGGACGGCACGTCTTGATGCATGGTCAACGACCCAGGTAAGAACATCTAAGGAGGTTGAGTCAGTTCATCTGGACACAACATTTATTAAGAGAAACGTTTCATCATCATCTAAGTGACCTCTTCAGCCTCACCTGACGGTAGGTACCCCCACCCTTATAAACAATACAGTGACGGCAGGTACCCCCACCCTTATAAACGATGCAGTGACTGCAGGCCATAGTAACTCTAGTTAATGCTCACACCCATATGTGCATATGAAACCGACCATTGGTTTGGGTCGTTATGCCACTGTATTGTTTATAAGGGTGGGGGTACCTGCAGTCAGGCGAGACTGAAGAGGTTACACTTAGATGATGGTGAAACGTTTCTCTCAGTAAACATGGTGTCCAGATGAACTGACTCCACCCTCTTTACCAGGGATTGGATTGTTACCGTTCTTTAAATATATCGTGATAATATTCCTGACAGCTATCACATCATGTCAGATTTACATAATCTCATTTCCATGGTTTTATTATCGCTTCAGTGTCAGTGACGTAGCCACGCAGACACATCATGCCATGCTGCTAGCTCAACGTGCTATTCTGGCTAGCTAGTGGTGACAGTGGAGGTGACAGTGCTGCTAAGATGTTTCCCCCGTCTAACAAGACACACTCTGGAGTCTGGCCGTAGTTTGGTGATCAATAAGTTCCTGGTGGGGAGTTCACAGCAAGTGACGACCCCATGTGCCGAACATGCGAGAAGAAAGTTGCTGCGACGGGGCTGAACACGTCCGACATGTTTACACATGTCGGTGAACACCACCCTTCGCCTTACAGCGAGCACAGAACAAGTTAACGCTTAACATTTCTGCGAGCACACGAGGACCTCAGAGTTAGGGAATGAAAGTTTCTCTAAACGGAAACTTTAAACACCACCTGCTCCAGACTAGTAAACACATCAGCTGCACGTGCGTTGTCGTGCTGCACGCTCGCTGTGCGGGATCCCCCGTGCGGCGTGTTTAGTTGTTCATGTAAAGTCCGGCAGCCGTGGAACCGGTGAGAAAAGTGACGTCTCTCCAGCAAGACAAACGCTACTGGTCATCTTTCACTTATGTAAACCATGACGTCAGTGCGACTACTGCATATCAAAACACACAAGATAACCACACACACACAGCGCGCTACAACCCATACACTTCCCGAGCGTGACCGGCACTGAAGAAAGGAAGACTACCATCTGGCTGTGAGGGTGCTGAGGAAGGCTGCACATCATGGCGTCCATCTCCTCAAACTTCTTCAGCGTAGCCTGCACCTCGGAGTGCAGCTCCTTGTACTCAGCATACTGGTCGTTAAACACGGCCCGGTACTGGTCCCGCTCATCATCCGAATGGATGGCCCGGTATTTACTGTAGGACACAGACCACTCCTAATGAATCAGGATTAATGTAAATGATCATATCAAGTACTTCATTGTGAAAGGTCAGGAGCCATAACTGTTCAGTTTCCCACAAAACATAATATTAATACTAGCATAGCTACATGATTCGTGTCATGACAGAGAGGGGCTGGACTCATACCTGTAGGCTATGAAAAAAAGGAGGACGACTATAACAACACTGAACATCAAATGAAAGAAAACAATCAATCTGAACTGCAAGTCGAAGCTTAAGGTCACAGGAAGTAGAGGCAGTTCATCTGGACTCAGCTTTACTCACAGATACGTGTCATCACCATCCAGGTGACCTCTTCAGTCTCACCTGACTGCATGTGTCCCCACCCTTACAAACAATACAGTGACTGCAGGTGTCCCCACCCTTATAAACAATACAGTGGGGACACCTGCAGTCACTGTATTGTTTATAAGGGTGGGGACACCTGCAGTCACTGTATTGTTTATAAGGGTGGGGGTACCTGCAGTCACTGTATTGTTTATAAGGGTGGGGACACCTGCAGTCAGGTGAGACTGAAGAGGTCACTTAGGGCCCTGACACACCAGGCCAACATCAGGCTGTCGGTGAGCGTCTTCGACCCTCTTCGGCTGGTTCAGCATGTTGAATGGGCGGAGGCCGTCGTTGAGAGATCACCCTGATTGGCTGTTCAGCTCAGCGAATCAGTGCAGAACGTACATGCTAGTTGGCCGTCGGCTGTAGTCTGCAGTGTGTTCAAGTGCTACTTTTTGGCTCAGATGGCAGGCGACGTGAGGCGACGCAACAGTCGGCCTCTGTCACCGCTAGTCGGGTTGGTGTGTCTGGGCCCTTAGTTGAGTGATGAAATGTACCTGTCAATCAACCTTGTGTCCAGATGGACTGATTCAACCTCTTTGGTTTTCCTACCTGGGTTACTGAGCATCAAGACACCTAGCTTAAGAGTGCATACAGTGGACTTGCATGCGAGAGTCATGAAATCGTGCTTATGTTGCGATAACTCAAAACAGCACCATACAAGATCTACAGAAGGTACTGCACGCCATGTTAAAAACACCACATTAAACTGATCAACGTTGTGAAAAGCCGTTTCTCCCTTCCTTTACTTTCAGCAGACCACCGGCCATGACAGTGTGTGAACGGGCGAGGCACTTACACCATGTAGTCTGGCATGACAACAGGTTTGGGAATGTGTCCTGATGGAATGGCTCCTTGGAGAACCTGACGATGTCCTGGCTTCTGGGTGGCCTCGGTGGCAACTACGGGGAAACACTGCGCAGACTCTTGAGAGTTGTGAGGAGGCTCCGCAGCCGCCTAAAGAAACACAGAAAGAAGTAATACATGAAATAATGATTATATGATAGAAAAAGGTGATGGCTGTCATCAAAATAACTTGTGTATGTGATATTCTGAGTAGGGGTGTGTCAGTGTACACGTGTACACGTTTACACGGAAGTAAAACCATAACCGTTGAATAAAAATCCCTAACCGATAAACGTAAAGGTTTTTGTTTTGTTTTTATATATAATGTGTGATGACGTCACCATTCTTCGCTGCGTGACAAGTGCAAGCGCGATTGAAGCATGGGGTGGGGGCTAGTAAAAATCTGCAAAGCCCCATGTGGGAGTTTGGATTAGAGAGCTTCTCAACGGGGTCTAATCGCATCGAAGGGCTTCGCGGAAGCGGTAAGCTCCCAACCCCCCCCCCCCCCAAAAACAGCAAGTTTCTAACACGTACTCATCCAGAGATATTCAATCTTTTGTAAATGGTGTAGCCTAGCTGTGTCATACGACATCGGCGACCTTAACAGCGGCGAATCTATACCTATCGGTGCTATACCTCTAGCGGTATAGCACCGATATGCTTTCAAAATTCACAGAAATCCTCAAACGTGTACACGTTTAAATGGCAAACATTGCACCGTGTAAACGTGCACAGATTTTAGTGCACGTTCACATCCCTAATTCTGGGTATAATAAAAAATGCCAATTATTTCTGTAATATATCTATAGTTTTATGCAAAGACTGCGTGTTTACCAAGGAATGTGAACCAACCACCACTGAAGACTGCAACTGTAAACAAACAGAGTAATTAAATCATTACACAGTATACAGTACAATAAGCAAGTATTATTATCAAAATGACACATGTACTTATGCACAATAAAAACAGTGAAGCTGCATTAAGCAATGTTTTGATATCAGCAGAGAATCAAATGGCTCCTTGTAAGGTGAGGTGATGCTGGTGCTGACTATGTCCATGTGACTGTAAGGTGAAGTGATGCTGGTACTGACTATGTCCATGTGACTGTAAGGTGAAGTGATGCTGGTACTGACTATGTCCATGTGACTGTAAGGTGAAGTGATGCTGGTACTGACTATGTCCATGTGACTGTAAGGTGAAGTGATGCTGGTACTGACTATGTCCATGTGACTGTAAGGTGAAGTGATGCTGGTACTGACTATGTCCATGTGACTGTAAGGTGAAGTGATGCTGGTACTGACTATGTCCATGTGACTGTAAGGTGAAGTGATGCTGGTACTGACTATGTCCATGTGACTGTAATGTGAAGTGATGCTGGTAGTGACAGTATGTCATGTGACTGTAATGTGAAGTGATGCTGGTACTGACTATGTCCATGTGACTGTAAGGTGAGGTGATGCTGGTACTGACAATGTCCATGTGACTGTAAGGTGAAGTGATGCTGGTACTGACTATGTCCATGTGACTGTAAGGTGAGGTGATGCTGGTACTGACAATGTCCATGTGACTGTAAGGTGAAGTGATGCTGGTACTGACTATGTCCATGTGACTGTAAGGTGAAGTGATGCTGGTACTGACAGTATGTCATGTGACTGTAATGTGAAGTGATGCTGGTACTGACTATGTCCATGTGACTGTAAGGTGAGGTGATGCTGGTACTGACAATGTCCATGTGACTGTAAGGTGAAGTGATGCTGGTACTGACTATGTCCATGTGACTGTAATGTGAAGTGATGCTGGTACTGACTATGTCCATGTGACTGTAAGGTGAAGTGATGCTGGTACTGACTATGTCCATGTGAGTGTGAGGTGAGGTGATGCTGGTACTGACTATGTCGATGTGACTGTAATGTGAAGTGATGCTGGTACTGACAGTATGTCATGTGACTGTAATGTGAAGTGATGCTGGTACTGACTATGTCCATGTGAGTGTAAGGTGAGGTGATGCTGGTACTGACTATGTCCATGTGACTGTAATGTGAAGTGATGCTGGTACTGACTATGTCCATGTGACTGTAAGGTGAAGTGATGCTGGTACTGACAGTATGTCATGTGACTGTAATGTGAAGTGATGCTGGTACTGACTATGTCCATGTGACTGTAAGGTGAAGTGATGCTGGTACTGACAGTATGTCATGTGACTGTAATGTGAAGTGATGCTGGTACTGACAGTATGTCATGTGACTGTAATGTGAAGTGATGCTGGTACTGACTATGTCCATGTGACTGTAATGTGAAGTGATCCTGGTACTGACAGTATGCCATGTGACTGTATTTAAAAACGCATCTTTTTTTCTCCCCTTCTGGCCTTCCATCCACACTAAGGTAGTTTTTTCCCTCCCCCCTTTTCTATCCAATTGTACTTAGCCAATTACCCCACTCTTCTGAGCCATCCCGGTCTCTGCTCCACCCCCTCTGCTGATCTGGGGACGCCCGACCAAGCCGGAGGTATCACGGGGATTCGAACCGGAGATCCCCGTGTTGGTAGGCAACGGAATAGACCGCTACGCTACCCTAAGGTAGTGGTTTTGACCAGTAAAAAAAACGGTCTGAAATCCGGTCTCGCATTAAAGTGTGGATGGCAAAAACTGAGCTTTCCAAGTCTACAGTTTCCCTTAACTTTCTGCCCCCAGCTGTGGATTAAATAGTGCCACTGTCTAGCGGTTACCTCGGGGGAGGAACAGGCTACGGGAGTAAAACCCTACACAACATCAGGGTTCACAGTGCTGTTGTGTTTTTGTTTTTCTTGCCCTTTTGTATGTGTTTAAGTGGGAGAGTACTGCTGGTGTCGTGTGTGGCTGCCACTTCTCCCTCTCATAGCCCCCCTTCCCATCCACCCCTGTATGTCTGCCCCCTTCCCATCCACCCCTGTATGTCTGTGTTACGTTTATCTGTCGTCTTGTTTCACCCCGTTTATTGGAAAGCCACTTTGAGTGTTAGAAATGCGCTATATAAGATTGTTTTATTATCATTATTACTCGGTTTTGCTAGTCTGGCGTAGCGCTCCGCCCTCACTGGCTGAATCCCTGCTCCTCCCATCACACAGCCACATCCCCCTCCCATAAAACTGTGGACAAGCTGTTCACAGCTCACAAGTTCAGAGTGCTAGTGCTACCTGTTCAGTGTGTAATGCTGGTGCTACCTGTTCAGTGTGACATGCTAGTGCTACCTGTTCAGTGTGTAATGCTAGTGCTACCTGTTCAGTGTGACATGCTAGTGCTACCTGTTCAGTGTGACATGCTAGTGCTACCTGTTCAGTGTGTAATGCTAGTGCTACCTGTTCAGTGTGACATGCTAGTGCTACCTGTTCAGTGTGTAATGCTGGTGCTACCTGTTCAGTGTGACATGCTAGTGCTACCTGTTCAGTGTGTAATGCTAGTGCTACCTGTTCAGTGTGAAATGGCAGACAGTCATTGAGAGTGACTGGTGATGACATTTAAACATCCATCAAGTCAGAGACCCAAGTTTGCATCTCAGAAGTTGGCAGACCAAACCAGGATTAAAACACGGGACGAGCACTAAAGCTGAAAAATTGCTTTTTTACAGGTTTAGCCACCGTCAAGGCATGGAGTGACTTAGCTGTCAGTGTCTGTCTTGGGGTTTTCTGTATGCTACTGCTCTCCAGCAGTCAGAAGTCTCTTAATGCAGCTTTGATGTGTACCAGAAATAAATTGAGCTGAGCTCTGACCTCTTGACCGTGTCTATCCCGATATTTACGAGCAGCTTCGTGTCTCCAAAGCTTCAGACACACCATGGCTCCAATCAGATACAATATCATATTGACAAAGAGAAAGATGATAGCAGCAGTCTGGCCAGCCTCCGTTCGGCAGAATGCACCATTAATGCCATTATTGAACACAGGGTAGGAACACAGGCCTCCGCGAGTTGTGTCTCGTACATAGACAATCCCTGGCAACAAGAAAAGGACAAATTCTAGTTAGAGAAGCTTCTGTTCACAATAACCTTGATGAAGGAGGATACATGCTGTATGGTGACATAACCTACCTGCTGCCAGGTACAGTACTGCCACAGCAAGATTTATGGTAAACTCAGTCAGAGGCCACCAGGATGAGTCCAGCAGAATGGTGCGGTAGTACATCGTCATCCCCAGCACTAGCACTATTACAGTCACCAACCAGGCCAGTCCTGCTATCACTAAAACAAAAGGAGTCTTAGGACCCGTGTAGTAGGCCCCACCTGTACCTGAGCCGTATAGTCCTCCTCCATATCCACCATATGCTCCACCAGGAGAGGAGTATCCAAACATGTTGAACCACTCATTGTCTTTGTGCACATAGGCGCAGACGCAGGCAAATACTGCTGCTCCCAATAGTAGCTCAATGCACCCCAGAATCCTAAGCAGACCTGCCCAGGACTTCATGTAGGCGTAGCGTTGGTGGTACTCCTGCACTCGCTCACTGTAGGTCAAACCTGTGTGCTGGGTATGTGCTGATATGGACTCATGGGGCTCCCGTAATTCCAGCAACTCCTTACGGGAGTTGCAGCTGCTGCCTGACCCCCCATAGGGATCACAATATGAGCCAGGAAAAGAAGGGGAGTGAGGAGGTGAGCAACGCACTGCTTCACTGCTGCTATTGTTATTGTTGCTCGAGGAGGCAGACATGGGCCAGGGTTTGCTACTGCTCCGGCCACTGTTGCCTCTGAAGAAGTTCTTCCAGGAATCTGGAATAAAGCGATGAACTGGTTTGATGTCAAAGTCAACAGCAGGGTCAGGGTCTGGATCTGTGATGTCCTCACTGCTACTTGGGTCAAACTCAGGTCCCACAGGAGGGCTGTCCTGCAGAGGTGGTGGTGGTAGGGGATCAGCACTTGGAGCAAGCAGAGTGTTTTGTTCTCTAAGCGGTCGAAGATCATAGGATTCATCTCCTGGTATAGACCCTTGGGGAACCTGGTCATACTGGGGCACCTGGCGGATACGCTCAGTGCGTCCGTGAAAGCCTTCACCATATGACATGAGGAAGATGATTGGTCCTATGCACACAAACGCACACAGAAATGCACACACAGAACCATACACTATCATTGTTAAAGTTCTAGTCCCTCAAAATAGCATGAATATACAGTATTAACTGCTTGTTTATTTTCTAAATAATTTTCAATTTGATATTCACTGAGAAGGGAATTCACTTTTTGCCCTGGGGTAACTTGCCAATTTTGAGAGTCCAGAAAGAGGGAGAGTTCAAAGATAAAATTAAAGAGTCCATGGCTACTAATCTACAAAACTAAATGAGTCAAACAGCTGATCGCTTGCATTCTAATGACTATGTATACAAGAAAAAGGTAAAAAATAATCCCCACTTAAATGTCTTCTGAAAAGTTTTCAGAAAGAAGTGTAAGTCAATTTATGAATCCTATATCACCTTTGTATTTACCCATTATAATTTAACTTGAATATAACAACATGGAGGATGCTGTAGAAGGCCTGTAAGTTATATGACCAGCCATTCTATAGTTTTTGGTTAGGTTGAAGGTGCGATGCTGTGCAGCCTGGAGTTTCATATTCCACATGCTATTGGCCCCACCCACTGACTTGACGGTAAACTTAACAGTAACGAAACCCTAGACCACTGTGGTGAGTTTGCTGACTTCTACAGGTTAATAACCGTCTAAAGATTTAAACACAGCAGGGTGGTCTTGGTACTCTGTGATAAGCATAGCAGTATAAGCACAGCTGTAGCTAATAAAACTAAAAATAGGTCTGTTTGATTTAGACAAAGAAAGAAGAAGAAAGTCATTTTATTTTTGTCATTGTATTCTTACAATGAATGTGTTCTCTGCACGTAACCCATCCTATTGTATAGGAGCAGTGGGCAGTTGCAGCGCCTGGGGACCAACTCCAGTTCTTCTTTTCATTGCCTTGCTCAGGGGCACAGGCAGGCGTATTAACCCTAACATGCATGTCTTTTTGATGGTGGGAGGAAACCGGAACACCCGGAAGAAACCCACGCAGACACGGGGAGAACATGCAAACTCCACACAGAAAGGACCTGGGACGGCCAAGGATTCGAACTGCTGAGGCAACAGTGCTAACCACTGGGCCACTATGCTGCCCAATTTAGGTGTGCCAACATCCCTATCAGCACTGACAGACAGGTAGAAGCGCCAGCACTAACAATTGTCAGTAGTACTATCAATGCTGGTTCTTTGGGATACCTACATCAAACAGATTTTATTTTTTTTAGCTGCAGCTGTGTTTATCCTGCTATGTTTACATCACAGAGAACCAAGACCATCCTGACATATTTTAAACCTTTTGCTTGACATCTACCGGTTTTTAAACATGGGTTAGGACTGTCTCTTTCTTCCTCTCATATATATGCTCTCCCCGTGTCTGCGTGGGTTTCCTCGGGGTGCTCCGGTTTCTCCCACAGTCCAAACACATGTATGTCAGGTGAATTGGCCGTGCTAAATTGTCCCTAGGTGTGAATGTGTTTGTGTGTGTGTGTGTGTGGGCCCTGTGATGGACTGGCGGCCTGTCCAGGGTGTCTCTCCGCCTGCTGCCCAGTGACTGCTAAGATAGGCTCCAGCATCCCCGCGCCCCTGAGTCAGGATAAACGGTTTGGATACTGGCTGGATGGATGGCTATATAATAGGGTTGCAACAACAAATCGACGAAATTCAATTATAAAAATAGCTTGCAATGACTTTCATTATTGATTCATTGGGTCTATGTTGGTGCACAATGTGTCACAGAGCTGGCTACGTCGCTTCAAGAAAAAAAACCCAAAACATTTGAAACATGGCGGAGGCGGAGAAACTGTTCGACCAAAATCCTCTATAGTATGGGAGCACTTCACACTGCATTCGAGTAAAACGTGTGTTAGCTGCACGCTATGTAAAACCCATCTTACATGGAGCGGCAGCCCCGTGGTAATGAGAGAACACCTGAAACGAAAACACGTTGCAGCCATGGATGAAGGGACACCCCAGCAGGGTAAGTTACAACAAAATCTTAATTAATTAAACGAGTTTAGACCCATGGCACGTGAGGAATTGTTCGTCTCACAGCAGGTAGTTGTTCTCGTTAGTATCTAACAGCAGTGTTCACTCGCGGTCCAGCTTGAATGGTCCATGTCAAATGTCCAAGAAGAGAGAGAGACAGCGACAGACAGACAGACAGAGAGAGAGTGTGTGTGTGAGAGAGAGAGCGAGACAAAGTGACAGAGAGAGAGACAGAGTGGCAGAGACAGACAGACAGACAGAGAGAGAGTGTGTGAGAGAGAGCGAGACAGAATGACAGAGAGAGACAGACAGACAGATAGCGAGAGAGAGGGTGTGAGAGTATGTGAGAGTGTGTGTGTGTGAGAGAGAGACAGAGAGTGTGTGTGTGTGTGTGTGTGTGAGAGAGAGAGACAGAGAGAGAGACAGAGAGAGTGTGTGTGTGTAAGAGAGAGACAGAGAGAGAGAGAGAGAGTGTGAGAGAGAGAACGAGACAGACAGACAGCGAGAGAGAGTGTGAGAGAGAGTGTGAGAAAGAGAGCGAGACAGAGTGACAGAGACAGACAGACAGTGAGAGAGAGAGAGTGTGAGAGAGTGTGTGTGTGAGAGAGAGACAGAGAGAGAGAGAGACAGAGAGAGAGAGTGTGTGAGAGACAGCGAGACAGTGACAGAGACAGACAGACAGACAGCGAGAGAGAGAGTGTGAGAGAGAGAGCGAGACAGAGTGACAGAGACAGACAGACAGCGAGAGAGAGAGAGTGTGAGAGAGTGTGTGTGTGTGAGAGAGAGAGACAGAGAGAGAGACAGAGAGAGAGTGTGTGAGAGAGAGCAAGACAGAGTGACAGAGAGAGACGGACAGACAGACAGAGACAGTATGAGAGAGAGACAGAGAGAGAGAGAGAGAGAGACAGAGAGAGTGTGTGAGAGAGAGCGAGACAGAGTGACAGAGAGAGAGAGACAGACAGACAGACAGCGAGAGAGAGTGTGAGAGAGAGACAGAGAGAGAGTGTGAGAGAGAGAGCGAGACAGTGACAGAGAGAGAGACAGACAGACAGACAGACAGCGAGAGAGAGAGTGTGAGAGAGACAGAGAGAGTGTGTGAGAGAGCGAGACAGTGACAGAGATAGAGAGAGACAGACAGACAGACAGCGAGAGAGTGTGAGAGAGAGACAGACAGCGAGAGAGAGTATGAGAGAGAGAGCGAGACAGAGTGACAGAGACAGACAGACAGACAGCGAGAGAGAGAGTGTGAGAGAGAGACAGAGAGAGAGAGCGAGACAGAGTGACAGAGACAGACAGCGAGAGAGAGAGTGTGAGAGAGAGACAGAGAGAGAGAGCGAGACAGAGTGACAGAGACAGACAGCGAGAGAGAGAGTGTGAGAGAGAGACAGAGAAAGAGAGTGTGAGAGAGACAGAGTGACAGAGACAGACAGACAGACAGACAGCGAGAGAGAGAGTGTGAGAGAGAGACAGAGAGAGAGAGTGTGAGAGAGAGAGCGAGACAGAGTGACAGAGACAGACAGCGAGAGAGAGAGTGTGAGAGAGAGACAGAGAGAGAGAGAGAGAGTGTGAGACAGAGTGTGTGTGTGTGAGAGAGAGACAGAGAGAGTGTGTGTGTGACTGTGTGAGAAAGTGTTACTGGAGTGTTACTGTTAAAGTTATTTGATGTAGCAAAGCCTGTTAACACCGTTTGTGTTTTACATTTTTATTTTATTTTTTTATTCTTTATAATTTATTATTATTTCAACAGCTCAAGTCCATTCAAACAATGAACAAAATACTGTTTTTGTGCGCTTTATAAAAAACCCCTAGCATATATCTTCCACACATGTTGTATAGCATACATTTAGGTCTGTTGTTTGTGTTAATATTGTCACTTTGGAAGAAAATCTTGTTTTTTGAATAAAACGATGGAATGGAAATAAAATTTGTTTTTGATATTTTTATCCAATTCATTGAGTAATCAAATAAATAATCAACAAGGATAGTCTGACAGGTATGGCCACACAGGGGTTCAAACCCAGGTCCTGTAGTTGAGGAAGATCCTCGCCTGCAGCCTTCACTGCAAACGTACACTGTCCCCACTGTCACTGTGATTTGCATTATTAACAAGGGCTCATTAGTAAGAAGGTGGGAAAAAATGGAAAAAGTAGTAAATTCAAAAAGGTGAAGAGGCAGCTACCTAAATTCAAATAGGATTAGCCAGGCAACATGTCTTAGTCAAAGTCTAAGAGTAAGGAACACCTTCCTAAAATGTACAAATAATACTAAACCCCAGTATTTAAGTTCACCCATAGAAAATCAATTTGGCCAGCACCCTGGAGTTACCACCCCTGCACCCTCCAAGCAAGCCGAGTCAAGAGCATGATTCTGTACCACCACCAAACAAGGAATGGGACCAATTCCACTTATGCCTAAGTCAGAATAACCTTTTTATTTTTGGCAGGAAGCACAAAAATAATTAGCTGACAATCAATTAACTTATGAAGGAGCCCATTTCGATAAATGGAGATATGCTTGAATACCTCTTTCATTCGCAGTCACTCAACACGACTTACTTCGGCTTGCAGGTCAGAAATCAAAAAACATTCTATGAACAGACACTGTGGTGGGGAATTACCTATAGAGACAAAAACAAGAATCGTTGGCATATTCACGTACTTGCATATACCGCGGAGTATGGATGTGAACCCCAAGCACAACAATAGAGCTCTGAAAAAGTAGATCCACGTCTACTTTTCTAAAACAAAAACACGTTTTTTCGGTGGCTCAAAGACACACCCTGTCATTCAAACGAAGACACACTCTCTGTAGTTCTACTCTTAAACCCAAACTTAAAGTGAGGTAATGGCAGTGATTTTCCTAATTGTAGTCTACTAGCTCTGACTTCTGCGTTCTCCTTTTCCTGAATAAGCAGCTGGTTAAACGACGGACCCCAGCTCCTATCAGACAGGACCTTATCTGCTGTCTCCTTGTGATAAAGGGACGTAGGTTATAGTTTATTACGGCCGAGCCTGTAACTGTGCAAGCTGATGCAGGTTATAGTTTATTATGGCCGAGCCTGTAACTGTGCAAACTGATGCAGGTTATAGTTTATCATGGCCGAGCCTGTAACTGATGCAAACTGATGCAGGTTATAGTTTATCATGGCCGAGCCTGTAACTGATGCAAGCTGATGCAGGTTATAGTTTATTATGGCCGAGCCTGTAATTGTGCAAACTGATGCAGGTTATAGTTTATTATGGCCGAGCCTGTAACTAATGCAAGCTGATGCAGGTTATAGTTTATTATGGCCGAGCCTGTAATTGTGCAAACTGATGCAGGTTATAGTTTATCATGGCCGAGCCTGTAACTGTGCAAGCTGATACAGGTTATAGTTCATTATGGCCGAGCCTGTAACTGTGCAAACTGATGCAGGTTATAGTTCATTATGGCCGAGCCTGTAACTGTGCAAACTGATGCAGGTTATAGTTCATTATGGCCGAGCCTGTAACTGTGCAAACTGATGCAGGTTATAGTTTATTATGGCCGAGCCTGTAACTGTGCAAACTGATGCAGGTTATAGTTTATCATGGCCGAGCCTGTAACTGTGCAAACTGATGCAGGTTTGTAGTTTATTATGGCTGAGCCTGTAACTGTGCAAGCTGATGCAGGTTATAGTTTATTATGGCCGAGCCTGTAACTGATGCAAGCTGATGCAGGTTATAGTTTATTATGGCCGAGCCTGTAACTGATGCAAGCTGATGCAGGTTATAGTTCATTATGGCCGAGCCTGTAACTGTGCAAACTGATGCAGGTTATAGTTCATTATGGCCGAGCCTGTAACTGTGCAAACTGATGCAGGTTATAGTTCATTATGGCCGAGCCTGTAACTGTGCAAACTGATGCAGGTTATAGTTTATTATGGCCGAGCCTGTAACTGTGCAAACTGATGCAGGTTATAGTTTATCATGGCCGAGCCTGTAACTGTGCAAAATGATGCAGGTTTGTAGTTTATTATGGCTGAGCCTGTAACTGTGCAAGCTGATGCAGGTTATAGTTTATTATGGCCGAGCCTGTAACTGATGCAAGCTGATGCAGGTTATAGTTTATTATGGCTGAGCCTGTAACCTTGCAAACTGATGCAGGTTATAGTTTATTATGGCCGAGCCTGTAACTTTGCAAGCTGCTGCAGGTTATAGTTTATTATGGCTGAGCCTGTAACTGATGCAAGCTGATTCAGGTTATAGTTTATTATGGCCGAGCCTGTAATTGTGCAAACTGATGCAGGTTATAGTTTATTATGGCCGAGCCTGTAACTGATGCAAGCTGATGCAGCTTAAACTTCCGCTCCGCCCGGCGCGAGCAAGGAGGCGGCGCGAGCGCAGCGGCGGCGCCGGGGAAAAACGGCGCGCTCTCACGACGAACCCATCAACAGCGTTAACTGGATTCAAACTGCGCGAACCCAACGGCTCGGACGTAACGAAAGCGGGCTTGCTCTTTAAACACCGGAGCCGGTGCGGGTTTTGTGGTTTACTGTCGAGCGCGGCTTTGTGAGACATGGTCGGGTTGACTTTTGTCCCTCCAGTTGTTGCGATATCGACCGGCCCTCAACAGGTGGGGGAAGTTTATTCGTTACGTTTTGCGACTGTTCGAACGGTTTTCGACAAAGACTATGGTCGGCCTCGGTTAGCAGATATGTATTCTCGTAAACACTCAAACGACGAGAGGAACCGTGAAAAGAGGAGTCTAATGTGAAGCAGAGACGCGGGGGTTTCTTACCTTATTTCCGTCTCTTCCGCCGCATCTCTTGTGTCTTTAACAGTGAACCGCACAGGTCCCCGGGGGAAACCACGTGACCCGCCCATCTCTTCTTCCTTCCTCGTTTTCAGGTTTATTTGCGGTTGGCAAACAACGATGTCGCACAGCACCGCCACCTGCTGGAATCGCGTGTGAATGGCTACTCAATTAAACGAGTTGTTTCACAGGTTTCCGAGAGGGCCTAAACGCCTCTCTCGGCAGCTGCTGTACACATTGTTTCGTTTTGGTGTTTGCAGAAAGAACATATATATATATATTTTCCCACATTCATACATTTTGAAACAGTCAAATGTACTGGGTAGATTGATTCCGTGTAACGTTTGGAAATTAACCTCTCTAATTGTGTTTGTCAGACAGAATCTGAAAAGGTAGTAACCATGCTTTCTTCCAAACAATGTCCCCTGTGATGGACCTCCAATGAACTTTGACCCTGGGAATAATTGTGTTTCTGTTGTGGAAGATTTCACGTGTGTGCTTGTTGTTGCATTTATATCTGTTAATTTAAGGCCACCTTAAGTGACTTTGGGAACAATAAACTCTGCTCCCCATGTGTCAAATGATTTTTCATTAATTGCAACAGGCCAAGTGGTATAGCTTTAGTTACAGAGTGTCATTCTTAATGCTTGATAGGGAAATCTTTAGTGTACTGTTTATAGTTACTGGATTCGTCAAACATGTTAGACAAATTGTTAATATGTCTTTGATGCCATCTAGGGAGAAAAGGTGATTTGCCTTTGATTGGTATGTCAGCATTATTTCAGAGGTAGGCTTTGTGAGGGGCGAGGTTGTGGTTGTAGCACAGCTTCCAAGATAACAAGGCATGTTGAAGGAACATTGATAATTTCACGGGTAGTTTTGTAGAAGAATAATTACACATTGATAGGAAATCATGACCACCAAGTTTGTTGAATAGTGTGGGTTGAGATAAAATTCCAAACTGAGTTGGGACAACCTATACATTTCTTTAGCCAATTTACTTTGAAAGTGTTAATGACATAATTTCAGTCAAGATTCAAGACTCGTGATTCATTATTGTTACGTCTCTAAGTACAAGAGAGTACAATTATGTTTCGGCTCCTCAACACTGCAGCAACCATAGTAATAAAATAGCAACAAAACAGAACAAAAAAAGCAGTGATAATAATAAACAGTGTGTGATGCAAGGTGCTGTGTGTGTGTGTGTGTGTGTGTGTGTGTGTGTGTGTGTGTGTGTGTGTGTGTGTGTGTGTGTGTGTGTGTGTGTGGGCCCTATGATGGCCTGGCGGCCTGTCCAGGGTGTCTGCCCGCCTGCCGCCCAGTGGCTGCTGGGATAGGCTGCAGCATCCCCGCCACCCTGAGAGCAGCAGAAGCGGTTCAGATAATGAATGGATGTGTGTGTAATTGTTTGCATATTTGTGTATGCCAAGCTACATCTGTGTGTGTGTGTGTGTGTGTGTGTGTGTGTGTGTGTGTGTGTGTGTGTGTGTGTGTGAACTCATGATCCGCCGAAGACCATAGGTCAGTACCAGTCAATCCGGCACCAGGCTTAGATGGCGGCGCGCTGGACGCAGCGGCTACTGCGGCTCCTGTCCAGTGTCGTGGTTTCTTTGTTGTTTACACGTTAGTTTTAAGTGTGTTTCCAAGTGTGGGTCCTGCGCTCTTCTACAGCCGTCAGGACCTGTTAACCCTCAGAAGGGGTTACTCACTTCCCTCCTCCATCACGGACAACTCCCCCATCCATATGATCCGCTCACCGGCCTCGCAGTGGAAATGCTGCCCCCTGTCGGCAACGTGAACAGAAGAGGGGGAAGCGGGGCGGCTACATGCTAAGCTAAGTATATATATAGAAGAGGGGGAAGCGGGGCGGGCTACATGCTAAGCTAAGTATATATATATAGAAGAGGTGGAAGCGGGGCGGGCTACATGCTAAGCTAAGTATATATATAGAGGAGGGGGAAGTGGGGCGGCTACATGCTAAGCTAAGTATATATATATATAGAAGAGGGGGAAACGAGGCAGGCTACATGCTAAGCTAAGTATATATATAGAAGAGGGGGAAACGAGGCAGGCTACATGCTAAGCTAAGTATATATATAGAAGAGGGGGAAGCGGGGCGGGCTACATGCTAAGCTGAGTATATATATAGAAGAGGGGGAAGCGGGGCGGGCTACATGCTAAGCTAAGTATATATATAGAAGAGGGGGAAGCGGGGCGGGCTACATGCTAAGCTAAGTAGCGCTCCCTTTAGAGCTTCCCTCCCCAGCATCTTCATGGCTAATGTCCGGTGGTTAGCTAACAAAATGGAGGAGATGAGACTCAGGCTGTCCTCTCAGGAAAGGCTGCAGAACTGCTGTCTGCTGATGTTTACAGAGACTTGGCTCAACAACAACATGGCGACTCGGCAGTCGAGCTAGCGGGCCGCACAGCCTTCCATGCCGACAGGACAGCGGACTCCGGCAAGAGGAGGTTTGAGTATTTATGTCAGTAACTCTTGGTGCAACAATATAAAGATGGTTGAAAGGCATTGCTCTGCTGATCTCCAGCTCCTTATGATTCAGTGCAGGCCTTTTTACCTGCCCAGGGAGCTAACGGCCATTACCATCGCTGCTGTATACACCCCACCCTCACATGCTAATGCTAAGGTAGCACTTCAGCAGCTCCAATGTGCTATCAGCAGACAACAGACCAAACACCCGGACAATGCCTTTATCATAGGTGCTGACTTTAATCAGGCTAACCTCCGGGCTGTATTGCCCAAATTCCATCAGCATGTCTCCTGCCCCGCTAGGGGACAAAACACCCTGGACCATCTCTATACAAACATCAAGGACTCATACAAAGCTTCTCCCTGTCCCCACCTGGGGCATTCTGACCACCTCTGCCTGTTCCTAGTCCCAGCCTACAAACCCCTAATAAAACGGGTCAAGCCAGCAGTAAAGACAATCACTGTCCAGCCAGAAGGAGCAGTCTCTGAACTCCAGGACTGTTTTGAAAACACCGACTGGAGTATTTTTGCACATTCAGCCACCAATGGCTCCCATATAGACATTCATGCACAGACATCTGCCATACTAGCCTACATTAACTTTTGCACTGAGAGGGTCACAACAAGGCAAATCAATCCGCACCTTTCCAAACCAGAAACCCTGGATGACCAGTGAGGTCCGGTGTGGGTTCCATTTCCAGGGCTCTCGAGTTGTGAACTGAGTTCAGAGTTGAGATTTTGGCGGCGGCGGTGGTGGGGGTTTGGTTGGGGTGGGGACGGGGGTCTGATCTGATAAATGACACATAAATTCATACAAATAAAAATATTTATTTAATTCATCGTTTTTTAGTGCAGGTAGAACTGGTGACCTGAACGAGAACAGGAGAATGTCACTTAATATGCGCAGTAAGCCCGTATACATGTTCACTATGAATACAAACAACAGGGTTGATGTCAGGTTACAATGTGTCTCACAGTAAAACACCAAGCTCAGCAATCTCACTTTTTTGAATATTCCAAATGTGTTTCCATGGAAACGGAGAGCTCATAACAACCAGAAAAAAACAACAGTAAATTATATGAAGTGAAAATGAATATATGCCACCATGTACTTACCTCAGATTGTGTTCTTATAAGCTAATTTCCACAGCAAGTGGGAATGAGAGAATGAGGCCATGAACCTCAAAGAGACGTAGCAGTGTCTTGCCATTAACATAGCTGATAAAGCAGCTGGCTTGCTTGAGATGGGTAAAAATATAATATACAACAGTTCAGAACACAGAAAACCGGACATTTTCATGAATTTATAACCCCCCCCCCCCCCAGGACATGTCCGGGGAAAAGAGGCCGTTTGGTCACCCTAAGCTAGCTAGGCTAGTTCACACTCTGGTTAAACCAACTGCCTGGACACAATATTCACAGAGAGTACAAAGAGACAAGTTATCTCAAATGACGAGATAACTTACTGTACACATAGGATATGGTCTTCTCCCACGTCGTTGTCGTCCTACTTGGGATTTGTGACTAAGTTAGTAGATGGCTGTCCTCTTCTGTCAAGTTGTTGTAGCGGGAATATCTAAATCTTACCCGGATACATTATTATTTGATTGGCTGTTCGGCAGCTATATTCTTTAATTTGATTGGCTGGTGCGTGGCAGGCCATTCTCGACGCTATGGGGAATCCACTTGATTCCTACCTGTTCCACTGTTATAAAAAATAGCGGCGCAACTTGGTGGGCGTTACCCTGGTCCTCTGCGTGAGAAATACAAGGTGTGGCATGTGAGCGTGGGGACGAGTTGAAATGCGTGTGTCTCGCGTCCAATGCGTGAGACTTGAGAGCCCTGCATTTCTGCTCGTGTACAATAATGACTACACATGACGTCACGGATTATGGTGCTAGCTAGCGTTGTTTAACGCTAGCTTTATAATTATTTAGCTGTTTTTTGTACAATCCACGTTGACATAGAGTTGGTTAGTAAAGGTGCGAGGGCCGAAGGCCCGAGCTGCGTCTAAGTAGCAAGGCCGCAAGCTCAGAATGAGCGAGCACGCGTGACAGCTGAAGGTCTGAGCTGTGTCTAATGTCAATCTACTGTTTCCCGCTGTTCCGAAACTGAACTAGCCCCTACCCAAGCCCCTACCCAGTCATAATGCGTGAAGTAGTGATGTCGTCTGTAGTCGTAGGACCCCGAGCACATCCGGTAGGGTGAGTAGATCAAGTACCGACACCAGCAGCTGCTGAAAGCCCAGGATGCAGGAAGCGTTCAAGTCAGGTAACTGCGACGCCTACAGTGCAGCCAGATCCAACCTCCAGAAGAGAATCAGAACAGCCAAATATAACTATTCCCTACGAACAGAGGACCACTTTCACAATAACTCTGATCCCCAGTGAATGTGGCAAGGCATTCAGTCTATCACAGACTACAAAAGCTCCAATAGTGGTCCCACTGTCCATGATGCTTCCCTGCCAGACGAGCTAAATCATTTCTTTGACAAGGACAATACTGCCCTAGCCACAAAAGTCCCCAGCCACCCAGAAAACCAGGTGCTCACTCTATCGATTGCAGAGGTCAGAGAATGACTGCGCAGAGTGAACACACGGAAGGCTGCCGGACCGGACGGCATACCGGGTTGGGTCCTCCGGGAATGCTCCGACCAGCTGGCTGAGGACTTCACAACATTTAACCTCTCACTGTCCCAATCAATAGTCTTGACATGCTTTGAGACCACATCTATCATTCCTGTCCCCAAGAAATTAACACCCACATGTCTGAATGACTACCGACCCATAGCACTCACCCCCATTGCCATGAAAGGCTTTGAGTGACTGGTTCTGGCTCACATCAAAAACACTATCCCCCCACATTCAACCATCAGTTCGCCACATCAATTCACCTACCGTCCCAAAAGGTCTATGGAGGAAGCTATTGCCACTGCCCTGCACTTTGCTATGACCCAGCTTGAACTTAACAACACATACATCTGGATGCTGTTCATAAATTATAGCTATGGCTTCAACACTATCATCCCTGCCAAACTCCTCTCCCGTGGCCTCAACCCCTCCTTCTGTAACTGGACCCTGGACTTCCTGACCAACAGACCTCAGTTTGTTCGGTTAGGTGACCACACCTCCTCCACCCTGACCTTCAGCACAGGTGCCCCTCAATGCTGTGTTCTGAGCCCCCTCCTTTTCTCCCTCTTTACCCATGACTGCCTGCCAAGTCACCCCTCAAATGTAATCGTTAAGTTTGGGGATGACACCACAGTCATTGGCCGTGTCACCAACAATGACGAGACGGCCTACAGAGATGAGATTCAGCACCTCACATCATGGTGCACCACCAACAATCTTTTTCTCAATGTGCAGAGGATGAAGGAGCTGATTGTGGACTTCAGGAGGTCTAGAAGCTGCAGCCATTCCCCCATACACATCAATGGGGTGGAAGTGGAGCGTATCTCCAGCTTTAAATTCCTTGGAGTCCACATGTTGGCAAAGGTGGTGGGGTCTGTCATTGTGGAATGATCTTGAATTGATTTGTAACCAGTTAGTGTTCCTACATTATGAAAGGCTTAATTTGTGTTCATGTTGCTAAACTCCTGCTCCAATCTGTCCTCAAATTTGAGTTTGGCTTCAATAATATCATTCTTGGTTTGTCTGTTGATTGCTTTAAGGGAAGCCCAGTCCCTGCACTGAAATGCCTTCTGCTTTTCTTCCAGGCTGTGCTTAATACGGGAGGTAATCCAGGGCTTGGAGTTGGGATATTTTCAAAACATTTTTGTGGTATGGTGGCGGTGATGCAGAATTTGACAGCCATGCTCTGGTGGTATCAATGCATTAGATTTCTCTACTTTAAATGTGACCTTTAAGATAAACTGGATCAAAGCCTATCTCAAGAATCCATCCTCAATCTGGAATCTTATACCCTCCTATGTTTTTAATTCTGTTGGTGGTCTACCCTTTTTGTTAAGATGCAACTATGATATTTCCAGGATTCCACTGAAACTTTCAACTTTTCATAAACAAATGCTCTTAAGCTGGTCATTAATGTATAAGCATAACTTTTCTCCTCATAAATATCTTATATGGAACAATTCTGACAGACGTTTTAAGAATAAGGCTCTATTCAATAAGAGGTGGTTTGACAGAGGAATACTGTTAGTTAGTCAACTATTCAACCCAGCAGGCCATCTACTCACATATGAAGGATTCCTGAACATGTATAATGTTCCTGTCAGTCCAAAGGATTATGCTGCTGTGTTTGATGCAATCCCTTCTGCAGCCAACATGTTATGATCATCTGCGCCCAAAGGAGATGTTTGTGTGATTCCTTCCTTAGACCCTGTTAACGTTTATATTGATGCTGAATGTCCTTTACTGAGTGTCAAAGCCACTAACCAGCACATAAGGAATGTTATTCTCAGGGAACAGTTACTACTCCCTCTGCTGTTTTCTTTTGGAATAACATATGTGTCAACATTCAGTAGAAATTGTCATGGCTTCTCTCAAACAAATACTTGTTAACTAACAAAGTTAAGGACGTGTCATTCAAAATAACGCAACATTGCTACCCTGTTAAGACCTACTTTTCTAGATATAGGATTGATACTGGTGTTAGCTGTAGCTTTTGCAGAAATGAGGATGAATCCTTAACTCATTTTTTTCTGGGAATGTACATATAGCGGTGTCTTCTGGACTGATGTTAATAACTTTACACATAGGAAAATCACTAACTTCAATGTGAAAATGGAGCATGTCTTATTCGGAGTAACTAAAGGTGACCCTGATAATGTCAAATTTTTACAATATGATTAATCTTCTTTTAATTTTTGGTAAATATCATATCCATACCAGCAAATTCTCTGCCCGTAAACCCAACTTCTTTACCTTCAAAGCCATTTTTGACCAATATTTAGATACTCTCAAATGTAGTAAACACAGTAAAGCCATTAAAACTAGAAACATTTGTGAAACTATTCTGTCTCCCTGAAAATACTGTACTGAGCCCCCCAGTTTATACTATTTCATTTTACACAACCTTTGCTTTTTGTTTTTCCTTTTGGAGCATGCTTTGTTTTCTTTGTATCCTGCTGTTCACTTGTATATACACTACCGTTCAAAAGTTTGGGATCACCCAAACAATTTTGTGTTTTCCATGAAAAGTCACACTTATTCACCACCATATGTTGTGAAATGAATAGAAAATAGAGTCAAGACATTGACAAGGTTAGAAATAATGATTTGTATTTGAAATAAGATTTTTTTTACATCAAACTTTGCTTTCGTCAAAGAATCCTCCATTTGCAGCAATTACAGCATTGCAGACCTTTGGCATTCTAGCTGTTAATTTGTTGAGGTAATCTGGAGAAATTGCACCCCACGCTTCCAGAAGCAGCTCCCACAAGTTGGATTGGTTGGATGGGCACTTCTTTGAGCAGATTGAGTTTCTGGAGCATCACATTTGTGGGGTCAATTAAACGCTCAAAATGGCCAGAAAAAGAGACCTTTCATCTGAAACTCGACAGTCTATTCTTGTTCTTAGAAATGAAGGCTATTCCATGCGAGAAATTGCTAAGAAATTGAAGATTTCCTACACCGGTGTGTACTACTCCCTTCAGAGGACAGCACAAACAGGCTCTAACAGGTACTATTTAATGAAGATGCCAGTTGGGGACCTGTGAGGCGTCTGTTTCTCAAACTAGAGACTCTAATGTACTTATCTTCTTGCTCAGTTGTGCAACGCGGCCTCCCACTTCTTTTTCTACTCTGGTTAGAGCCTGTTTGTGCTGTCCTCTGAAGGGAGTAGTACACACCGGTGTAGGAAATCTTCAATTTCTTAGCAATTTCTCGCATGGAATAGCCTTCATTTCTAAGAACAAGAATAGACTGTCGAGTTTCAGATGAAAGGTCTCTTTTTCTGGCCATTTTGAGCGTTTAATTGACCCCACAAATGTGATGCTCCAGAAACTCAATCTGCTCAAAGAAGTGCCCATCCAACCAATCCAACTTGTGGGAGCTGCTTCTGGAAGCGTGGGGTGCAATTTCTCCAGATTACCTCAACAAATTAACAGCTAGAATGCCAAAGGTCTGCAATGCTGTAATTGCTGCAAATGGAGGATTCTTTGACGAAAGCAAAGTTTGATGTAAAAAAAATCTTATTTCAAATACAAATCATTATTTCTAACCTTGTCAATGTCTTGACTCTATTTTCTATTCATTTCACAACATATGGTGGTGAATAAGTGTGACTTTTCATGGAAAACACAAAATTGTTTGGGTGATCCCAAACTTTTGAACGGTAGTGTACATACATTGTATTATTTGAATTGGACTGATTTTTGATTAATAAAAAGTGAAAAAACAAAGACAGGGGAATGGACTTAATCTTCAAGTGAAGGTAAGCCATCGATTTTGCGCTTTTATGCTCGTGGCGTTGTTAAATTAAAGTAATCTGTAAACGTGTTTTTCATGAGAAGTGGGGGGGCCCGCATCCTGTACGGCATCTCGCAGACAATCAGCTTAGAGCTGAGTGCAAAACTGAGAGCAGCTGAATTTTGGGGGGTTCTCTTCGATGGATCAGAAGACATAACACAAGTGGAGCAGGAGATTGTGTACATTGTGTGTGTCTAGCTACGGAGATGTAAGGGATTAGCCAGTAGGTGGCACTGCAGCGCTTCTGGGGATCAGTACGAAAGAGAGCAAAGCTTTCTTAAGCCAGACCAGAAATAAACTGGTGCGAGCTTGAGTGACAACGTATTTTCATCGTGCCTCTCTTTTAGATTCACAGGTACTGCAAAAAGATATGATAAACTCCCCAATTTAACCTTAGACAAAAGATATAGTCAAGACAGTATTCCGTAGTGTTTTAGTGTAAATGTGATTAGAATGTTATGTTTTGGGTTGATACGTAATCGTCTCGACTTGCTGAGGGTAACAAACGCCATGCTAGCTAGCTGGAGACATTTCACAGTTCACCTCCCTCAGGTTCCAGCAGTGTTTCGTAGTCAACATGCTCGCCCCTGGGAACATTTCACAGTTCATCTCCCTCAGGTTCCAGCAGTGTTTCCTAGCCAACATGCTGGACCCTCGGAACATTTTACAGTTCACCTCCCTCAGGTTTCAGTAGTGTTTCATGCTGGACCCTGGGAACATTTCACAGTTCACCTCCCTCAGGTTCCAGCAGTGTTTCCTAGTCAACTTGCTGGACCCTGGGAACATTTCACAGTTCACCTCCCTCAGGTTCCAGCAGTGTTCGCTAGTCAACATGCTGGACCCTGGGAACATTTTACAGTTCATCTCCCTCAGGTTCCAGCAGTGTTCCCTAGCCAACATGCTGGACCCTGGGAACATTTCACAGTTCACCTCCCTCAGGTTCCAGCAGTGTTTCCTAGCCAACATGCTGGACCCTGGGAACATTTCACAGTTCACCTCCCTCAGGTTCCAGCAGTGTTTCCTAGTCAACATGCTGGACCCTGGGAACATTTCACAGTTCACCTCCCTCAGGTTCCAGCAGTGATTCCTAGTCAACACGCTGGGCCCTTGGAACATTTCACAGTTCACCTCCCTCAGGTTCCAGTAGTGTTTCATGCTGGGCCCTGGGAACATTTCACAGTTCACCTCCCTCAGGTTCCAGCAGTGTTTCCTAGTCAACATGCTGGACCCTGGGAACATTTTACAGTTCACCTCCCTCAGGTTCCAGCAGTGTTTCCTAGTCAACATGCTGGACCCTGGGAACATTTCACAGTTCACCTCCCTCAGGTTCCAGCAGTGTTTCCTAGTCAACATGCTTGCCCCTGGGAACATTTCACAGTTCATCTCCCTCAGGTTCCAGCAGTGTTTCCTAGCCAACATGCTGGACCCTCGGAACATTTTACAGTTCACCTCCCTCAGGTTCCAGTAGTGTTTCATGCTGGACCCTGGGAACATTTCACAGTTCACCTCCCTCAGGTTCCAGCAGTGTTTCCTAGTCAACTTGCTGGACCCTGGGAACATTTCACAGTTCACCTCCCTCAGGTTCCAGCAGTGTTTGCTAGTCAACATGCTGGACCCTGGGAACATTTTACAGTTCACCTCCCTCAGGTTCCAGCAGTGTTCCCTAGCCAACAGGCTGGACCCTGGGAACATTTCACAGTTCACCTCCCTCAGGTTCCAGCAGTGTTTCCTAGCCAACATGCTGGACCCTGGGAACATTTCACAGTTCACCTCCCCCAGGTTCCAGCAGTGTTTCCTAGTCAACATGCTGGACCCTGGGAACATTTCACAGTTCACCTCCCTCAGGTTCCAGCAGTGTTTCCGAGTCAACATGCTGGGCCCTTGGAACATTTCACAGTTCACCTCCCTCAGGTTCCAGTAGTGTTTCATGCTGGACCCTGGGAACATTTCACAGTTCACCTCCCTCAGGTTCCAGCAGTGTTTCCTAGTCAACATGCTGGACCCTGGGAACATTTTACAGTTCACCTCCCTCAGGTTCCAGCAGTGTTTCCTAGTCAACATGCTGGACCCTGGGAACATTTTACAGTTCACCTCCATCAGGTTCCAGCAGTGTTCCCTAGCCAACATGCTGGACCCTGGGAACATTTCACAGTTCACCTCCCTCAGGTTCCAGCAGTGTTTCCTAGCCAACATGCTGGACCCTGGGAACATTTCACAGTTCACCTCCCTCAGGTTCCAGCAGTGTTTCCTAGTCAACATGCTGGACCCTGGGAACATTTCACAGTTCACCTCCCTCAGGTTCCAGCAGTGATTCCTAGTCAACACGCTGGGCCCTTGGAACATTTCACAGTTCACCTCCCTCAGGTTCCAGTAGTGTTTCATGCTGGGCCCTGGGAACATTTCACAGTTCACCTCCCTCAGGTTTCAGCAGTGTTTCCTAGTCAACATGCTGGACCCTGGGAACATTTTACAGTTCACCTCCCTCAGGTTCCAGCAGTGTTTCCTAGTCAACATGCTGGACCCTGGGAACATTTCACAGTTCACCTCCCTCAGGTTCCAGCAGTGTTTCCTAGTCAACATGCTCGCCCCTGGGAACATTTCACAGTTCATCTCCCTCAGGTTCCAGCAGTATTTCCTAGCCAACATGCTGGACCCTCGGAACATTTTACAGTTCACCTCCCTCAGGTTCCAGTAGTGTTTCATGCTGGACCCTGGGAACATTTCACAGTTCACCTCCCTCAGGTTCCAGCAGTGTTTCCTAGTCAACTTGCTGGACCCTGGGACCATTTCACAGTTCACCTCCCTCAGGTTCCAGCAGTGTTTGCTAGTCAACATGCTGGACCCTGGGAACATTTTACAGTTCACCTCCCTCAGGTTCCAGCAGTGTTCCCTAGCCAACATGGTGGACCCTGGGAACATTTCACAGTTCACCTCCCTCAGGTTCCAGCAGTGTTTCCTAGCCAACATGCTGGACCCTGGGAACATTTCACAGTTCACCTCCCCCAGGTTCCAGCAGTGTTTCCTAGTCAACATGCTGGACCCTGGGAACATTTCACAGTTCACCTCCCTCAGGTTCCAGCAGTGTTTCCTAGTCAACATGCTGGGCCCTTGGAACATTTCACAGTTCACCTCCCTCAGGTTCCAGTAGTGTTTCATGCTGGACCCTGGGAACATTTCACAGTTCACCTCCCTCAGGTTCCAGCAGTGTTTCCTAGTCAACATGCTGGACCCTGGGAACATTTTACAGTTCACCTCCCTCAGGTTCCAGCAGTGTTTCCTAGTCAACTTGCTGGACCCTGGGAACATTTTACAGTTCACCTCCCTCAGGTTCCAGCAGTGTTTCCTAGTCAACATGCTGGACCCTGGGAACATGTTACAGTTCATCTCCCTCAGGTTCCAGCACGATAAACTGACTATTGGTGAATCCAGAGATGGAGCTCATGGTAGCTGCTGGACAGCTGACACTACTGCTGGACAGTGAAGGCAAGTAGAGGAAAGATGCTATTTCACATGCTGCTGCTGACCGGGACAAGGCTGATGTACTGAGAGGTCTAATTCATGAGTTTGAAAGCAGATATGAATCCCTTAAGCCATGTGATCTATTTTTAATTTTTGATGCTTCGACTTGGCCTCAAGAAATGCAAGACCTCCACAGTTTTGGCAACACAACACTTACTGACATCCTCCAGAAACATGAGGCCAGCTTGTCTGTTGACAGAGACTCCACTGTAAGAGGATGGATGCATTTAAAGCGAGCAGGAAAACGTGTGACAGCCTCCTCTGTGTATGACTTGGTCAACACAGTAGAGATAAGTAATCCAGATAGTCACTCCAACATTCATAAAGTCCCTCTGATGTCCCGTACACTGCCCTTGAGCAGTGCTGCATGTGAGAGGGGATTTTCATATCTCAATATAATGAAGTACAGATCCCGTCTGTCAGACTCCTGCCTCTCATTCCTGATGCACATCCGCTTGTCTAAGATGACAACAGAGACTTTTGACCCGAAGCCAGCTGTTGACTTATGGATGCAAACAGCTAATCACAGACTCGGCATCACAGACAGGGAGAAATAAGTAGGCCCACATCTTCATCTGCCATGTTTGAAAGAGAGGAAGAAAGTGAGGAGAGCAGTCAGGAGGGTAGTGATGATGACAGCCTGTAGGATAACCGTGCCGTGTAAAGACTGAGTACCAAGCAACATCTCCAGGAGCTCCCTTGAGAACCAGAAGAAAACAGTTATGTGCACCCCTGCTTCTGGAGGATCTTGTTAGCTTGGTGGCCCTTGACCAAAGATTTCCTTTGCAGGCACTTAGGTGTAATCCCTCTCTGTCAGCGTCTGACGCTGAATCTCAGGTGGTTCCTGTAGTCTGCCATGTTACACGCCGTTCGCTCGTACTCACGTACAAGTTTCAGGCAATCCTCACCGTTATTAGTCAACATGTCTTTATGCCTGCTGAATGATGCAGGTAAGAAAATCACAGGAAGGTGAGTCAGTTCATCTGGACACCACGCCTACTGACAGATACGTGCCATCATCATCATCTAACTGACCTCTTCAGTCTCACCTGACTGCAGGTACCCCACCCTTACAAACAATACAATGACTGCAGGTATCCCAACCCTTATAACCAATACAGTGACTGCAGGTGTCCCCACCCTTATAACCAATACAGTGACTGCAGGTGTCCCCAACCTTATAAACAATACAGTGACTGCAGGTACCCCCACCCTTATAAACAATACAGTGACTGCAGGTACCCCACCCTTATAAACAATACAGTGACTGCAGGTATCCCCACCCTTATAAACAATACTGTAACTGAAGGTACCCCCACCCTTATAAACAATACAGTGACTGCAGGTACCCCACCCTTATAAACAATACAGTGACTGCAGGTATCCCCACCCTTATAAACAATACTGTAACTGAAGGTACCCCCACCCTTATAAACAATACAGTGACGGCAGGTACCCCCACCCTTATAAACAATACAGTGGTATAACGAGCCAAACCAACGATCGGTTTCATATGCAAATCGCCATGACTTTCCAATGGCAATGTGTACTATTTACAGATGATTTCAGGGTCTTGGGGATGCTGGAGCCTATCCCAGTAATCCCACCAGTCACTGCATGGGCGGCAGGCGGGGAGACACCCCAGAGAGGCCGCCAGACCATCACAGGGCTCACACACAAACACACACACACACCTAGGGACGATTTAGTATGGCCGATTCACCTGACCTAGTACATGTCTTTGGACATGAAAGCATTTCAGCGCATCTGTCACACTTGAAATCTTGCACCTCCCCAATGATGGACCCATATCAATTTGCCTATCAAGCCAATCGGTCTGTTGAGGATGCAGTTGCATGGCCCTGCACCAAGCCCTGCAACACCTGAATCACCAAACACCTACGCACGCATCCTGTTCATAGACTTTAGTTCCACCTTCAACTCCATCGACCCCCTCAAGCTCTTTACCATACTGAACACTGACCCAGCCATATGCCACTGGATTCAGAGCTTCCTGTGGAACAGGCCACAGAGGGTGAAGGTTAATAACCTAACCTCACGTCCTCTTACCCTCAGTACAGGTGCTCCTCAGGGCTGTGTTCTCTCCCCCCTGGCTCTTCTCCCTTTACACCACCCGCTTTACATCCATGGGCAGTTCTGTTAAACTAATAAAATACGCAAACGACACAACCATTGTAGGCCTCATCTCCAACAATGATGAAACCCAGTACCGCACTGCAGTACACCAAGCTGCCACTTGGAGCGCAAACAACAATCTTCTGCTTAATACAGCCAAAACCCAAGAACTCATGACTGACTTCTGATGCATTCCGAATCCCAAAACACCCATACAAATGAACGGAGACCCCATCACCACCACCCACTCTTTTAAATTCCTTGGACCATACATACATACATACATACATACATACATACATACATACATACATACATACATACATACATACATACATACATACATCAGCAACAACCTGAAGTGGAAAAGTAACACAACAATCACTGCAAAAGCTCAACAACGGCTTTACTTTCTTAGACAGCTTAAAAAATACCGGCTCACACATCAACTGTTCAATCTGTTCTCCTCAGCCATTACCCAGTCCACCATAACACCTGCTATTACAGTATTACACTATTATATAGTATTACAGTATCAAAGTATTATATAGTATTTCAGTATTACACTAGTATATAGTATCACAGTATCACAGCATCACAGTATTATATAGTATTATAGTATTATATAGTATTACAGTATTATATAGTATTACAGTATCACAGCATCACAGTATTATAGCACCACAGTATTACAGTATTACAGCATCACAATATTATAGTATTACAGCACCACAGTATTCTAGTATTACAGTATTCTAGTATTGCAGTATTATAGTAGTATATTATTACAATATCATAGTATTACAGTATTATAGTATTACAGAATTACAGTGTTGCAGTATTATAGCATTGCGTTATTATAGTATTGCAATATTATAGTATTGCAGTATTACAGTATTGCAGTATTATATAGTATTACAGCATCACAGTATTATAGCATCACAGTATTACAGTATCACAGTATTAAAGTATTACAGCATCACATTATTATAATATTACAGCATCACAGTATTACAGTATGACAGCATCACAGTATTATAGTATTACAATATCATAGTATTACAGTATTATAGTGTTGCAGTATTATATTATTATAGTATTACAGTATTATAGTATTGCAGTATTACAATATTATAGTATTACAGTATTATAGAATTGCGGTATTAGATTATTCTAGTATTTTAGTATTACAGTATTATAGTATTGCAGTATTGCAGTATTATAGTATTACAGTATTATAGCATCACAGCATTACAGTATTATAGTATTACAGTATTACAGTATCACAGCGTCACATTATTATAGTATTAAATTACTACAGTATTACAATAGTATAGTAGTACAGTATTATAGTATTGCAGTATTATAGTATTACAGTATTACAGCATCAAAGTATTACAGTATCATAGTATTGCAGTATTATAGTATTACAGTATTACAACATCACAGTATTACATTGTTACAGTATTACATAATCACAGTATTACAGTATTACAGTATCATAGTATTGCAGTATTATAGTATTACAGTATTACTGCATCACAGTATTACAGTATTACATAATCACAGTATTACAGTACCATGGTATTGCAGTATTATAGTATTACAGTATTATAGCATCACAGTATTACAGTATTACTGCATCACAGTATTACAGTATTACAGTATTACAACATCACTGTATTACAGTATTACATCATCACAGTATTACAGTATTACATAATCACAGTATTACAGTATCATAGTATGGCAGTATTATAGTATTACAGTATTACAACATCACTGTATTACAGTATTATATCATCACAGTATTACAGTATCATAGTATTGCAGTATTATAGTATTACAGTATTACAGCATCACAGATTACAGTATTACAGTATTACATCATCACAGTATTACAGTATTACATAGTCACAGTATTACGGTATCATAATATTACAGTATTACAACATCACTGTATTACAGTATTATATCATTACAGTATTACAGTATCATAGTATTGCAGTATTATAGTATTACAGTATTACAGCATCACAGCATTACAGTATTACATCATCACAGTATTACAGTATCACAGTATTAAAGTATTACAGCATCACATTATTATAATATTACAGCATCACAGTATTACAGTATGACAGCATCACAGTATTATAGTATTACAGTATTACAGTATCACAGTATTACAGTATCATAGTATTACAGTATTACAGCATCACAGTATTACAGTATTACATCATCACAGTATTACAGTATTACATAATCACAGTATTACAGTATCATAGTATTGCAGTATTATAGTATTACAGTGTCATAGTATTGCAGTATTATAGTATTACAGTATTACAGTATCATAGTATTGCAGTATTATAGTATTACATTATTATATTATTGCAGTATTATAGTATTACATTATTATATTATTGCAGTATTACAGTATTACAGTATTACTGTATGGTGCGGCGGCACGGGCAGTCAAACACGGAAAAGCGGCAGTGGACTGTCATCACGGCATCCATCCGGGCTGTAAAGCGAGCAGAGAAGATCCCCTCCGACCCCTCACATCCTGCCCATCAGCTCTTCCAGCGCATTGCCTCAGGGTGGCGCTACAGGTCACTGTAAACTAAAACTAAACGCTTCACAAACATCCCCCCCCCCCCAGCCATCAGGACTCTGAATTCCTCCCTGTAGTCCCTCCTCACACACCACTGCCATTAACACAACCATTCACCTGACTGTTATGCCTGATGTGTTTATTTCTGTTATTGTGTAGCTGTATTGTTATTGTGTAACTGTATTGTTATTTGTTATTGTGTAGCTGTATTATTATTGTGTAGCTGTATTGTTATTTGTTATTGTGTAGCTGTATTATTATTGTGTAGCTGTATTGTTATTTGTTATTGTGTAGCTGTATTATTATTGTGTAACTGTATTGTTATTTGTTATTGTGTAGCTGTATTATTATTGTGTAGCTGTACTGTTATTTGTTATTGTGTAGCTGTATTATTATTGTGTAGCTGTACTGTTATTTGTTATTGTGTAGCTGTATTGTTCGTGATAATATGTGGAGTGTTGTCTATGTATGTATTGTGCTGCAGAGTTGTGTTGCAGAGTGTAATGTGTACCAAAAATAAAACCCACCGGCCTTGGTCGTGTGGCTAATAAAACTATCTATCTATCTATCTATCTATCTATCTATCTATCTATCTATCTATCTATCTATCTATCTATCTATCTATCTATCTATCTATCTATCTATCTATCTATCTATCTATCTATCTATCTATCTATCTATCTATCTATCTATCTATCTATCTATCTATCTATCTATCTATCTATCTATCTATCCATCTATCTATCTATCTATATGGAAAACAACATTTGCCATACACTTTCCTTATATACAACACACATAATGTTTACCTGATTCACACTTCAGATAGATGAGAAAGTGGCCACTGAATTATAGTATGGCACATAGAAGTCCTATAAGAAATACAATACATATAAATTATAGTATGGGACATAGAAGTCCTATAAGAAATACAATACATATACATTATAGTATGGGACATAGAAGTCCTATAAGAAATACAATACATATAAATTATAGTATGGGACATAGAAGTCCTATAAGAAATACAATACATATACATTATAGTATGGGACATAGAAGTCCTATAAGAAATACAATACATATAAATTATAGTATGGGACATAGAAGTCCTATAAGAAATACAATACATATACATTATAGTAGGGGACATAGAAGTCCTATAAGAAATACAATACATATACATTATAGTAGGGGACATAGAAGTCCTATAAGAAATACAATACATATACATTATAGTATGGGACATAGAAGTCCTATAAGAAATACAATACATATACTACATTATAGTATTGGACATAGAAGTCCTATAAGAAATACAATACATATACATTATAGTATGGGACATAGAAGTCCTATAAGAAATACAATACATATAAATTATAGTATGGGACATAGAAGTCCTATAAGAAATACAATACATATAAATTATAGTATGGGACACAGAAGTCCTATAAGAAATACAACACATATACATTATAGTATGGCACATAGAAGTCCTATAAGAAATCCAATACATATAAATTATAGTATGGGACATAGAAGTCCTATAAGAAATACAATACATATACATTATAGTAGGGGACATAGAAGTCCTATAAGAAATACAATACATATACATTATAGTAGGGGACATAGAAGTCCTATAAGAAATACAATACATATACATTATAGTAGGGGACATAGAAGTCCTATAAGAAATACAATACATATACATTATAGTATGGGACATAGAAGTCCTATAAGAAATACAATACATATACATTATAGTATGGGACATAGAAGTCCTATAAGAAATACAATACATATACATTATAGTAGGGGACATAGAAGTCCTATAAGAAATACAATACATATACATTATAGTATGGGACATAGAAGTCCTATAAGAAATACAATACATATACATTATAGTATGGGACATAGAAGTCCTATAAGAAATACAATACATACACATTATAGTATGGGACATAAAAGTCCTATAAGAAATACAATACATACACATTATAGTATGCGACATAGAAGTCCTATAGGAAATACAATACATATACATTATAGTATGGGACATAGAAGTCCTATAAGAACCATGACCACCTGGATGAATGAGAACATCCACAGACAGGTGTTTTACTACATTAACCAGTTGTCCCCTCACCGTCTGCAGCCCCTCAGTAGGGTGGAGAGTTCTCGCCTCCAGCCCTCCCGAGGAGCTGGGCCTGCAGCAGCAGGTCTACAGGCTTAACAGTGGGGGTATTCCTGGGGGCAGTTGTTATGACCCTGTAGCACATCCTTAAAAAGTGCTAGGCACC
>NC_079222.1:50325646-50353146 GCF_029633865.1 Lampris incognitus
ATAGAAGTCCTATAAGAAATACAATACATATACATTATAGTATGGCACATAGAAGTCCTATAAGAAATACAATACATACACATTATAGTATGGGACATAGAGGTCCTATAAGAAATACAATACATACACATTATAGTATGGGACATAGAAGTCCTATAAGAAATACAATACATATACATTATAGTATGGGACATAGAAGTCCTATAAGAAATACAATACATATACATTATAGTATGGGACATAGAAGTCCTATAAGAAATACAATACATATAAATTATAGTATGGGACACAGAAGTCCCATAAGAAATACAACACATATACATTATAGTATGGGACATAGAAGTCCTATAAGAAATACAATACATATACATTATAGTATGGGACATAGAAGTCCTATAAGAAATACAATACATATACATTATAGTAGGGGACATAGAAGTCCTATAAGAAATACAATACATATACATTATAGTATGGGACATAGAAGTCCTATAAGAAATACAATACATATACATTATAGTATGGGACATAGAAGTCCTATAAGAAATACAATACATACACATTATAGTATGGGACATAAAAGTCCTATAAGAAATACAATACATACACATTATAGTATGCGACATAGAAGTCCTATAGGAAATACAATACATATACATTATAGTATGGGACATAGAAGTCCTATAAGAACCATGACCACCTGGATGAATGAGAACATCCACAGACAGGTGTTTTACTACATTAACCAGTTGTCCCCTCACCGTCTGCAGCCCCTCAGTAGGGTGGAGAGTTCTCGCCTCCAGCCCTCCCGAGGGGCTGGGCCTGCAGCAGCAGGTCTACAGGCTTAACAGTGGGGGGTATTCCTGGGGGCAGTTGTTATGACCCTGTAGCACATCCTTAAAAAGTGCTAGGCACCCCAACATGGTTTGCTTTTTAAAAACGGCCATTTGACACTGTCCATAATTCACATTGGACCCTACTAGTTTTATGCAGTCGATGAAGCGTACGAGCGTAAGAAGCTGCGGTACGCCAACCTAGCAGCCGAAGCAGAGGACAGAGGCTGGAAGGTGAAGGTGAAGGTGAAGGTGCGCCCTGTGGAGGTGGGTTGTAGGGGCTTTGTTGCCAGCTCCACAGCAAAACTCCTGAGGGAACTAGGAGTCAGGGGGCAGGCCCACAGGAGAGTGATCAAAGAGCTAGCCAACACTGCTGAGAGGACTAGCCACTGGATCTGGATCGAAAGAAGAGACGCCGTCTGGGCTGCCAGGGTGAACAGCTAACCACAGGACACACACCCAGGACTGATCAACCTGTGGTGGGCCTGCCTCAGTGGAGGGTGTCTTGTGATGAAAGGCCGAGACACCCTGTGATGCTGCGGTACACAACTGTCCTGGTGGTGGCAATGTCCCCTTGGCAGCCATCTCCAGTTTATTTCCCACCGAAACTGTTGCAGTGCAAACACTAGGGATGTTAACAACCAGTCCTTTATTGAATCTATCTATCTATCTATCTATCTATCTATCTATCTATCTATCTATCTATCTATCTATCTATCTATCTATCTATCTATCTATCTATCTATCTATCTATCTATCTATCTATCTATCTATCTATCTATCTATCTATCTATCTATCTATCTATCTATCTATCTATCTATCTATCTATCTATCTATCTATCTATCTATCAATCTATCTATCTATCTTCTATCTATCTATCTATCTATCTATCTATCTATCTATCTATCTATCTATCTATCTATCTATCTATCTATCTATCTATCTATCTATCTATCTATCTATCTATCTATCTATCTATCTATCTATCTATCTATCTATCTATCTATCTATCTATCCATCTATCTATCTATCTATCTATCTATCTATCTATCTATCTATCTATCTATCTATCTATCTATCTATCTATCTATCTATCTATATCTCAACAGGGACACAGGAAAAAAGATGCCTGTTTCATCAGCTGCTGATGCTTTATTCACAAAGTATCATACTGTTACGTTGCCCAGCGTCACGCCCCTATTGTCTGTTGGACGGCGACCAATCAGATGGGGAAACATTCAAGTTATAACAGCCAATGGGGTAGGTACTTATGATGCACAGCAACCAACGGAGGGGTAGGAAACATTACAACCAATGGGACTGGGGCTTGTTTTGAAAAGCTTTTAGGGGCCAGGGAGCTGTTGAAATGGCCTACATTACAAATATAACAAGGTCACTTATGTGAATTATATAGTGGGGTGGTGTTGGGGCACAGCTGGGAGGACAGGTAGTTAAAAAAACATTAAAAAAAACCCATATTTAAAAGAGCATATTTAAAAAAGTAGCTTATTTTAAAAACATTTAAAATAGCATGTATTAAAAATTAGTATATTTAAAAAACCTAATAAATGTCATATGTGTATCATCTAATGGGGGGGGGAATAATAAAGACGTTTTACTTATAGTTACAAAGGAGATATGTTTTTTCGGTGTCTACAACTGGTGGCCAATTCGTTTCTATTATAGACATATCGACTAATGAGGAGCGGAATATCAATTCTGCTCCACACACACACACACACACACACACACACACACACACACACACACACACACACACAAATATATACATATACATATATACAGATACATATATACATACATATATACATACATACATACATACATACATACATACATACGTGATGTCTTGTTGAGCCGGGCCATGAGAGGTGCAGAATGCTGGACGGATCACCTCCTGATCATGACCAAGCTCCATATGTAACTGCCCCCCCACAGCGTCTCAAGAAACTCATAAAAAAGCAACTGAGCTGTGTGCTAAACTGAAGTCAGGCCCAGCACAGAATGAGTGACTTCCATTGCTCCGTAGGCACGACGGCACTAGAGTCTGGGGCCATTCTGAGTTCTGACAGTTCCATGGATCAGAAATGGACCTTCTTAACTTCAATGCAATTCAATTCAATTCAATTCAATTCAGTTCAATTCAATTCAATTCAATTTTATTGTCATTAAAAACAATGTGCAGGCACATGTTAAAAATGAAATGAGGGCTGTGGCTTCACCAAACAGTGCAAGACAGACACAGACAAACACAGCAAACACAGTATAAGATATACACACATGAAGACCAAAGGCTAAAAATAAGTTTAAAAAAAGAAGAAGAGCAAGAGTACAAAATATTTACAAAATACCTACAGACATTCAGTGGGTAGCCAGGTTCAGCTGGGCAACAGCTTGGGGAAAGAAGTTGTTTTTGAGCCTGGTAGTGCGGGCTCTGAGGCTCCTGTAGCGCCTCCCAGAGGGCAGGGGGGAGAACAGTCCATGGTTGGGGTGGGTGGGATCTCTGCTGATGCTCAGACCCCTTCGAAGGCAGCATTTGTGATAAATGTCTTTTATGGCTGGGAGCTGGGTACCGGTGATATGCTGGGCCACCTTGACGACCCGCTGCAGAGCTTTCTGGTCTACTGAGGTACAGTTGCCGTACCACACTGAGATGCAGATGGTCAGGATGCTCTCTATGGTGCAGTGGTAGAAGTTGGTGAGAATTTTGGGGGGTAGACGGGTGCTCCTCAGCCTCCTCAGGAAAGGCAGGCGTTGTTGGGCCTTTTTCACAAGGGCCTGGGTGTTTAATGTCCACGAAAGGTCCTCGCTGATGTGGACTCTAAGGAATTTAAAGCTGGAAACACGCTCCACTTCCACCCCATTGATGTGTATGGGGGAGTGGCTGCAGCTTCTAGACCTCCTGAAGTTCACAATCAGCTCCTTCGTCTTCTGCACATTAAGGACATGATTGTTGGTAGTACACCATGATGTGAGGTGCTGAATCTCATCTCTGTAGGCCATCTCGTCATTGTTGGTGATACGGCCAATGACTCTGGTGTCATCTGCAAACTTAACTATAACATTTGGGGGGTGAGTTGGCAGGCAGTCGTGGGTGAAGAGGGAGAAAAGGAGGGGGCTCAGAACACAGCCTTGAGGGGCACCTGTGCTGAGGGTCAGGGTGGAGGAGGTGTGGTCACCTAACCTAACAGACTGAGGTCTGTTGGTCAGGAAGTCCAGGATCCAGTTACAGAGGGAGGGGTTGAGGCCATTGCTACATCAAGCTGCAATCCACTCTATAGGCTACAGAGCCAGAAAACATCAGGACTGGTTCGATGAGAAGTCTGACACCATCACATCCCTGCTGGAAACCATGTGGCATACAGAGCTACGCTCAACTACTCTGCATCCTCCATCTTTCAGCAGCAGTGGCAAACAGCATGTAAGGAGGTACAAACAACCTTGCACACTCTGCAAAATACACGGTGGATGAAAAAAGCTCATGAGATTCAAATCATATGCTGACAGAAATGATATGCACAACTTCTACAATTCTTTAAAGACTACATATGAAATCAGAAATCAGAACTCCGAAACACTTTGTCATTTCATTTCATGCACTTGTGCACATGAAACGAAACGAAACATGGTTTCCCCCAGCCCACAGCAGTGCAACACAAAGACAGAAAACACTTATCCAAAAACTACAAGAACTGCAAGAACACATAAATCCAAACTAACACATATTTCTAAACTAAAAAAAATCACTGTCCAGGAGGATGAACGCCAGCTAGGATGACTGTCGAAACTGCCAGTCTGCATGGGCTAGCAGTTAAACCGCTTCAGTGTCCTGTCAGACCACCCTCGGCGTTTCCTCTTTGAGCAGAGCTCCGGTCAGGCCCGGGGTCCTTGGACCCACAGAATGCAGCAGACCAAGCTCCCTCAGCCGACCTAATACCAGCTCTCCCAGCCAGACACCTTCGACACACCTCCGCGCACTCCACACGACAACACTAAAAACACAGTCAAGGCTAGGCAAAGCCGCTGCCAGACCACCCTCGGTGTTATCGGAATTGCCAGTCTGCATGGGCTAGCAGTTAGCTTAGCCTGCCCCGCTTCCGCGTCCTGTCAGACCGCCTTCAGTGTTACCTCTTCGGGAACAGCTCCTGGCAAGGCCATGGTCCCTGGGCCCACAGGACGCAGCAGACCAAGCTTTCCCAGCCGATCCAGCGCCAGCTCTCCCCGCCATCAAACGAAGACAAACTTAGACACAGACGTGGACGGCACTGGGTGAGGCCGCTGCAGCCGTGAATTTGCACCACCATCTTCCCACACCGGAAGCAGAAGAACTTCCAGTGTGGAAAGATGGAGGGGCAAATTCAAAAAATATCGCACTAGGAACTGTTCTATCACACCCTTAAAATCAGCGGATGAACTGACAACCCTGAAAGACCAAAAGCGGATCCTTGCAAGGTGGGCTGACCTTTTTGAAGCCCTTGTAACCTACAAAAGACTCACTGGCCGCTAGGCCAGGGGGTCGGGCCCTTGTAGTCGAGCGGTTAGCGATGTACCCTCGTGGTGCAGTACAACCCTGGATCGAATCCCGCAGCAGGCAGAAATATGCTCGGTTACATTGGTGGCAGCGGTGGGATCTGGAGGTATCTAGAAGCGTGCAGATCCTCAGAAGTCTCTGGAGCGCGGGAATAACAAAGCACGAGGGCGTGCTTCCGGGAGAGGGCTGTAACCTATAAAAGACTCTCTGGCCGGTTGGCCAGGGGGTCGGCCCTCTTTAATCAAGCTGTTAGCGATGTCACCTCATGGTGCAGTACAACCCCCAATCGAATCCCGCAGCGGGTGGAAATATGCTTGGCTACACCCTACTTAACCAGCATTCACCAACCGAATCCATCCTGGAAGAGCTGCCAATTTGTCCGCTCATCCCTGATCTTGAACACTCACCAGCTTTTCAAGAAGTACTTGCAGCCATCAACTCCCTCAAGAAAAATAAGTCCCCTGGCAGTGATGGTATCTCAGCAGAACTCCTGAAACAAGGAGGATATTTGTGCACCAGAATAATCTATCAGCACATCCTGCAGGTCTAGGACCCAGGAGAGCGTCCATCAACAATGGCGGGATGCTAAAATTTTCACTCTGTATGAAGGGCGACAAGTCCATCTGTGGCAACATTTGTGGTATATCCCTACGAGCTGTTGCAGGCAAGGTCCTAGCATAGGTCGTGATATGCAGGATGGTGAAGCACTTGACAGAACATCTGCTGCCAGAGTCACAGTACAGTTGCAGGAAGAACAGGAGTACTGTGGATATGATTTTCACAGAAAGACAGCTACAAGAAAAGTGACGCGAACAACATCAGGACCTTTTTATGGCTTTTGTCAACCTCTCCAAAGCATCTGACATTGTGAATCGAGAACTACTTTGGAAAATCCTGAGAAAGTTTGGCTGTCCAAGCAAATTTGTGAACATTCTATCACAGTTCCATGATGGGATGGTGGCACGGGTGGCCATAGGGGGGCAGGAATCGGCGCCCTTTAATGTATGCACTGGAGTGAGGCAGGGTTATGTGCTGGCACCAGTACTCTTCAGTGTTTACCTCCTATGTGTCACAAAACTTTTTCATAAAGATCTGGAAGACAGTAGTGGGATCACAATAGACTTTAGGCTAGATGGACACCTGTTCAACATCCGAAGGTTCTAGGCAGCAACCAAGTTGTCCGCAGTGCAGGTCCTTGAGCTGCAGTGTGCTGATCACTGCGCTCTTGTAGCTCAAGTCAAGTCAAGTCAAGTCAGTTTTATTTGTATAGCCCAATATCACAAATGACAAATTTGCCTCGAGGGGTTCACACACCAGAATACCTGCAAACCATCCTTGCCATAGTTGTGAATGCCTACAGCAGGCTGGATCTCTCAGTCAACACCACTAAGAGTGAGGTGTTATGCCAATGGAGGTCCAGCCCCCCACCCACTATACCTGTCTTCATGATAGAACACCAACCACTCTCAGTTGCTCCATCTTTCAAATACCTGGGCAGCATCCTTTCTGAGGGCTGCAATACTGATCATGAAACATAATAGAATCAAACAAGCCTCTTTAGCCTTCGGCAAACTCCAACATAAGGTCTTTCCAAAACAAACACCTCCACCTGCACACCAAAATTTCCATTTACAAAGCCGTCTGCATCACAACTCTCTATGAGTTGTGAAGCCTGAGTCACATACAGCCGCCACCTAAGGTGCTGGAGCGGTTCCACATCAGGTGTCTGCAGTGAATCATGGGGATCACGTGGCGTGACCATGTTCCTCATGCTGAGATTCTTGCTAGGACAAACTGCTAGTGTTGTAGTCAAGACCGCACCAACCGAGACCAAGACATTATCGAGACTAGAGAGTATCGAGACCGAGACAAGACCAAGACATTTGGAGGTCGAGACCAAGACAAGACCAAGACATTTGGAGGTCGAGACTGAGACAAGACCAAGACTGTTTTTACCAAAGAAAAATCACAACAAAACAGAACAGATGACCAGTATCTTTTTTTAATCAAGTTTGCTTTTACATAAATGCAACAGCAACATTTCTTTTCAGCAAGGTATTTTTTAATAATTTTCTTGAAAATTTTGCATTTTGGTGCTTTGCCAGCTATTTTGACTCATTTTCAAGCAATTAAGTCTTTTTTTTGTTTATATCTTGCAAGAAGATGTTAATCTGGATTTGTTGAATTATTGTGCCTAAGTGTAAACAGATAAATACATCATCTGAAATAAGATACACTTTCTTTTAGTTTTTGCACGAGTCTTATAAAAGACATGTAGATTTCCAAAGATGCAAAAAAGTGAGCACATTCACATAAAAAAAGAAAAAACAACTTGGGTGCACGGCTATGAAGAACTTTCACAACAACAGAGAAGGCCAGAGAATGTCCTTTTTATAAGTATTAATTCTCCTGGGCAGCCATAACAACTTTGCTTCATAAAATTAAAGCATAAATTTACTAGGAATAATTTAACTGAAAATTGTGGCATGCCAAGCATGAACAAAATGCATAAAACCCTTAAAAGTCTGAGCTCAACACTAAGAATACACTCACAAAGGGGTGGTTGTGAAAGACCTCAAAGGTCCCATTTCTGGGCCAGGGTTAGGGTGAGATGGGATGATCCTGCATGGCTCTAGGGATGAGGAGGTTAAACAAAAGCTTGGTTGCACTTCAGAAAAATTAGAGCCTGAAGCATTTTGTGACCTAAACGGGCTCGGTGGGGTCTCATGATGATGCCTCCTCTACTAAATACCCTCTCAACTGGTGCAGAGGATGCTGGAACTGACAACACCTTCAGTGCCAAGTTGTGGAGTTGTGGAAATCTGTCATGGTTTTTGTCCCTGAAGAAAAGTGCATCATCAGTTTCAGTATCCTGTATGGCATCAAAGTATTTACTTATCTGTGCCCTGATACTTGTATCTTGGCCTCTGCTGCGCTTTTTGGGAGCCTTGTAACAAGAAAGAAGGCGTGGACATTTGACTGGAGGTGAATCACCAGGTGACTCTCCATTTCTGGCTCCGTAGTCCATTGCACTACCTTCACAGCCCATCAAGTTTTCAACCTAAGCGATTAAAGTGTCTGAAAAACACAAGCAAATGGAACAACAACAAAAAAACAGGTTAGATTAAAGGATATACAGTGTCTGCAGGTATCAAATAATAAACTGCTCTCACAATATTTTTCTCTTGATGTAAAATGTATGTGCGTATACCTGTCAGTGTTTTCTTCAGCTCATCTCTAAACTTCATGAGTGGCGTTGCATTTAGCCCATTTGTAACATCCAGATCCACCCAGCTTAATCCAAACTGTGGATCAAGCATTGTAGCTAAAAAATACACATTATGGCTTAAAGGTTCCTGTCCCCCACTGTCTTTAGTCATATTTGTTTTGCCAAAGATTCCACTGAATCTTTTAATCAGAGACTGATGGAGGGCCTTTGCTAATGGCCAACACTGTACTCATGTCTCCCCCATCTTCACAAGGTGTGTATGCAGGTCCAGAACAGTCGGGAACAACCATGCCAATGGTAACGGATTTCTCTCCCTCTGTCAGGTCTGTTGCCTCTGAGAATGGTGCGAGAACTGAAGTCAGCTCTTTAAGCTGGTTCCACTCACGAGTGCTGAATACCACTTCTTCATAGTCCTTGCTGCACATTTCAGTTAGAGCTTTATGGTCCAGAGCTGTGAGGGCCTGCACTTGTTTGAAAGTGCTGTTCCAGCGTGTGTTGTTTGCAGCAGGAATAGTCTTCGTAGAGTCAAATGCAGCCTCAAATTTGTCTTTGAACTGTGAGCTGCTGTGTAACAGAGTTGAGAAGCGTGATGTTTTGGCAGTGCTGCGAGAGATGGCTTTAACTTCCTTCATGCCGTCATTCACAACTAACTGCAGGGAGTGAGCAAAACAAGAAAGACGCTCACCTGATGACCAGAGTAGCTCTGTGTCCTCCACAAAATTCATGTCCTCCCACAGGTGCTCATCATCTAGATTCTCCTCCTCACGCTCACTGTCATCTGACTGCTGTTGTGCACACTTCATATTGGCAGCATTGTCTGTGACAATATAACTTATCTTCTGATGGATACCATATTCGTCGGTGATCTCCTCAAAGGCAGAAGAAATTCGCTCTCCACTATGTTTGCCTCTGAAACGTCTACAGTCCAGCAAGTAGGATTCAAGGGCATAGGATTCATTTGACTTGTTGCACACATGAGCAGTTACTCCGAGGAAGGAACGCAGTCTACGATCAGACCAGATATCAGTAGTTAAGGACACTGTTGAGCTTTTCTCCAGCTTCTCAAGAACAGTCTCCTTAACTTTCTTTACCAAAACTGGTATGTGTTTCTCACAAATTGTTCTCCTAGAGATTGGTGTGTACTTGTTATCTACAATCTCAAGAAAGTGTTTAAAATGTTCATTTTCCACAAGGGACAGTGGCAGGCAACACCCAATAATCAAATCTTTGACAATGGCATCGCTGATGGCTTGCTGCCTTGGGGAATGGAGACTGTAGATCTGCACTTTCTGGGCAAAGGACGCCATAGTTGGCTGTGTAGCATCTGCCTGTTGTCGAGCCTTGTACTCCAGGAACCTGAAATTGAGGAGGAGTTAAAATGATTAAGTCCCACCAACACCAAGAGAGAATTCTCAGAAGATTCAAACGTTACATCTCTAACAGGCATGTGCTTAGTGCAAACAAGCAACAAATTATAGAAGCCGGAGAGACATCATGCATCACTATATAGTTACTATATATTCACTTTTTTAAAATGAATGAAATCAAATGTCACTTTAAATTACCGCTTTTAAACAAGCGTTTACATTTTTTTAGCATTACCCTTACTGAGCTTTTATTGTCTTAAATTGTGCTTTTTAATGTTTTTTACAATATTTTTTATCAAACAAATTTGATTAACCATACTCATTCAGTGTTATCGACTTTGAACTAGCTAGCACAGCGTTAGCTTTCTGGCTCATTGTTGAGCCAAGCGATCTAATTTCTGCAGCCGAAGCACCAACATGGAGGACGCTGTAGACTAGAAATATCTCCCGATGGTCGCATCTAAAGTTCAACCCATTTACTGCATTTACTGGTGTAGTGAACAACGTTTGCATTGCATAGGAACCTCTCAAGTAACGCCTGGGGGCTGGACTAATTTCTGGCGCCTGGGGGCTGGACTAATTTCTGGCGCCTGGGGGCTCGACTAATACCTGGCGCCTGGGGGCTCGACTAATACCTGGCGGGTTCATTGTTCGTTATTCTGTTATCTTGCTTTTGACAATGCTATGCAAGCTAACGTGGCTGTAATATACACTCGGTGCTCTGAAAGTTAGCAACAAAAAAAAACGATCGTGGGAAGAAAAGAGCTTATTTTGGCTCAATGTCTTAGGATGGGGTGTTGAACTTTTCAGATTTTAACTTTCCCAGTGTAGCTAATTTAACGGTTAATTTACCTGTCTTTATGCTTCCTCTCAATGTGCCGATAAAAGCTCGACGGTGTCCCGGCGGTTTCTGTGAGTTGTGCACCGCAGAATTTGCACACTAGAGTGTTTTCGCTTGCTCGTCCTTTTCCAGATGAAGTCCTTATGGTTTGGAAACCAAACTTAATGATGGTTGAGTTTGCCGACATTTTTCATGGCGGGTTTCCCGCGGGCGCAGCGTCTCCAGTCGTCTTGAGCCACCCTGTACAGGGGGCGTGTCACTCCGGGTGTCACAAAGGCAGCAGCTGCATTCTTCTTCTCTCTGTTATCACAGTGCTGGCCTGGCCCGGTCTCGACCGGTCTTGATCAAAAATCCCGAGTTCGCCCAGTCCGAGACCGAGACAAGACCGAGTAAAAATGCCTTCGATTCCGAGACGAGACCCTTAAAAAGTGGTCTCGAGACCCGATCTCGAGTACTACAACACTACAAACTGCAAGAGCATAGAAGCCACGGTCACTGAACACCAACTGCGCTGGTTTGGGCATGTCATCAGGAGACACCAAGAACGCCTGCCATGTCAACTCGGAGCCACGGGCGCGGGACACAAACATCGGGACACAAAGAGCCATGCCCATCAATAGCTCTGACAACGTCTCCTAGAGCAGTGGTTCTCAACCTTTTTGGGGTCCTGGACCCCCTGCGTATTTTTGATCTACCCTGAGGACCCCTCCACCTGATCTTGGGGGAGGGGGGTTGCAATTTGTAGAAACAGTAGAAACTGCATTTTAAATCGCATTATAGCATTTATTCACTCTTTGGGGCAAAAATAAGAGCTTTCAGTTGTAACTTAGATATAGTTAACAAAACAGAATTCTTATGCAGTAACTTTCAGATATATGTAACAAAACAGAATATGTATGCAGTAACTTTCAGATATATGTAACAAAACAGAATATGTATTCAGTAACTTTCAGATATATGTAACAAAACAGAATATGTATTCAGTAACTTTCAGATATATGTAACAAAACAGAATATGTATTCAGTAACTTTCAGATATACGTAACAAAACAGAATATGTATTCAGTAACTTTCAGATATACGTAACAAAACAGAATATGTATTCAGTAACTTTCAGATATATGTAACAACAGAATTTTTATGCAGTAACTTTTAACAATGCAAACGGGAGCGAGATCTCTTATTAAAATACAATAAATTACACTTGTGAAACAGATGTAATTAGAGAAAAAAGTCATGTTACCCTTTATAGTTTAGGTAGATAAAGGTCTCAGTCACATTTGAGTAAAATAATCCTATTTCTATAAATGTCATAGGATCTTTTTTTTAAAGATATTTTATTTTCACGGACCCCTTGCAATTACACCACGGACCACTAGGGGTCCGCGGACCCCCGGTTGAGAAACACTGTCCTAGAGGATAAATTCTGAGTCTCATCACCAGCCTAGCTTGGTCTAGTCAGAAAGGCACGAACTGAGGAAGCCTCTTGGATGAGAGGCGAAACGTCTTCATTGATATATACCAAGTCCAGTTGCACTTGATTCAACTCCTTTGGATAACCATGACCTGGATGAATGAGAACATTCACAGACACGTACTGGGCTATACTTGTACAGAAGACACAATGTGAAACATTAGCTGAATAAACAAAAGATAGTATAAATGTAATGTTAGTTGCAAGGCAGCCAGTTAACGTTAGCTAGCTAGCTAGCGCTAGCATAGTTCTAAAGATGCCGTTACTCACCCTCGTAGTTGTTGATGTAGCTCGAGATATACATCTTAAACCCCTTTTCTTTTTTGTTCGTCTGAGCTATCGAGGAAGCACCCACGATGCGATGTACATCGTTGACCGTGATTTTAGGGAGGTCCTGCAAACAGTGAGTGTAAAACAAAGCCATCTCTTCTCTCAACAAACCAGACCGGAAGTTCTTGTGCAAGTACTCGTACGTCGGAAGTCGAACGACGCCATCTTGCGCACCCAGGCTATTAGACATGAGCTAAACGACACAGCAAGAAAATCTGAGTGATTAGCCAAACATTTCACATTAGCCTAATAACAGAACGCTACTAGCAGTGATTTCCAACGGCAACTAAGGATCGACTAGCCCGCTAGTGGCGTCCCTGTAGACGGCCAGCAAGATGAAGCTCTGCCCGCTCCAGTTTCAGTTCAACTTCGACAATTTAGCTCTCAACTAGCATGTACCTGCAGATCATGCAGTACTCCCCCCGTCTCCCCCTAACCCCTAACCCTAACCCTAACCCTCGTCACGAGCTCCTTTTCTTTTCTTCCTTTTCGTAATCATTGCATGAAAACCATTAAGACTCAACTTTCTTCTGTGCCAAAATAAAAGCTGCCATTAATTTAGCATCTGGCCGCACGCCCCTTATGCACAAAATCCATAGTGGTGTAGAGCCGAAGGAGCGGAGAAGACCGTAGGTTCACACTTTAGCCGTGTAGGCAACTTTCTTTAATCCACGGTAAATCAGAGAGACAACAAAACCACAGCTCGACTGAGCGGAGGCGGCAAGAATAATCAGAAAACTGGCTGAACAACCAGAACCTAACCCTGCGTTAACCTGCCAGGGCAACCCTGACTTAACCCTTAGTTCCTGGGGTGAATTCTATCCCCAATACGTGTCCACCACATGAACCCCCCCAGAATTCGCCCTAGTAATCGAAGTCAGGCAGGCGCGGGGGGACGACAGGCCGTCCGCGGCGGCTCCGGGTAACAGGGGCCGGAGTGTCTCTGGGAGGCACTGACGCGGGCCTGTGGAGGTCGGCCTGAGGAGCAGAAGAGGCAGCGCGGGCATCCACGGGGGGAGGAGGCGGAGCCGGGGGACGACCGCGACGAGGAGGTTGGGCTAACTCCAACGGCTGCGTCAAGTCCAGGTGTGCGGGTTTAACTCGGTCCACTGAAACATGCTCGGCCGTGCCCCCAAAATCCACCACCAGGTGCTTAGTTCCCCGTTCCAGGACGCGGAAGGGGCCCTCATAAGGGGGTTGCAGAGGGGGGCGGTGTGCGTCGTGACGGATGAACACGTAGTCCGCTGACTGCAGACCTGGGGGCACCTGGGACACCGGAGCGCCGTGTTGGGCGGTAGGGACGGGTGTGAAAGCTCTGACCCCGTCCAGCAAGGAGGCTCGTTGGTCCACAGCTGACCAGGGACGCGTTGCGTTGGGCATGAAATCGCCTGGGACTCGCAGCGGTGTGCCGTACACCAGCTCCGCAGAGGAGGCTTGTAGGTCTTCCTTCGGGGCGGTCCGCAAGCCCAGCATGACCCATGGGAGCTTGTCGGCCCAGTTGCAGTCCTTGAGAGTAGCCCGAAGCACAGCCTTCATGGACCGGTGGAAGCGCTCACATAGGCCGTTCGCCTGAGGGTGGTAGGCGGTAGTGCGGTGAAGCTTGACGCCCAGAGCCTCACCCACAGCATTCCATAGCTCTGAGGTAAACTGTGGCCCGCGGTCAGATGAAAGGTCGGAAGGCGTACCGAAACGTGAGACCCACGACCCAATAAAAGCCCGGGCCACATCAGCAGACGTCGTGGATGCCAGGGGAACAGCTTCAGGCCAGCGCGTAGTCCTGTCCACCACAGTGAAGAGGTAGGTGAACCCATGGGAGGGGGGTAGGGGACCAACCAGGTCGACGTGGACATGGTCAAATCGTCTCTCCGGCACTGCGAAGCGTTCCAGGGGCGCCTTAATGTGGCGGTGTATCTTAGCCCGCTGACAGGCAACACACGAGTCGGCCCACGCTTTCACGTCTCTCTTAAGTCCCTCCCACACAAACTTAGCAGAGGTCAGGCGCACGGATGGCTTACCGCCTGGATGAGAGAGGCCGTGCACAGCTTCAAACACGGGGCGTCTCCAGCTGTCCGGGACGATGGGCCTGGGCTGTCCTGTGGAGACGTCACACAGGAGGGTGACACCTGTGTCGCTGAAAGGAACGTCCTGCAGGCGGAGCCCCGTGTCGGAGGTCCGGAGACGGAGGACGCTCGGGTCCGTGGCCTGGTCAGCGGCCATCTGTGCATAGTCCAGGCCTAGGTGGACCGCTCCAATCACTGCCCTAGAGAGGCAGTCAGCTACCTGGTTAGACTCACCAGCGACGTGCTGGATGTCGGTAGTGAATTCCGAAATGTAGGAGAGTTGTCGCTGCTGGCGAGCGGACCATGGCTCGGCCATCTTGGACATGGCAAACGTGAGGGGCTTGTGGTCCACGTACGCAGTAAACTCGCGGCCCTCTAGCAGGAAACGGAAATGCCGGACGGCGAGCCAGAGACCGAGGAGTTCCCTGTCAAAAGTACTATACTTGCGCTCTCGGGGTGTAAGCTGGCGACTGAAAAAGGCCAAAGGCTGCCAAGCCCCCCCCCACCCACTGTTCGTGAACCGCACCAACAGCATAGTCCGATGCATCCGTGGTTATGGAAATAGGTGCTGTAGGTGAAGGATGCGCTAGCAGGGTAGCCTGGGAGAGCGCAGCTTTAGTCTCGGTGAACGCACGGTCCCGCTCTGCTGTCCAGTCGACCGCCTGGTTGGGGGACTTGCCTTTCAGCACCTCGTACAGTGGCCGGATGATAAAGGCGGCTCGGGGAATGAAGCGGGGGTAGAATGTCACCATCCCGATGAACTCCCTGAGCGCACGAGCTGTTTGGGGGCGCGGAAAGGCCGCCACCGCTTCCACCTTTGAGGGCAGGGGGACCGCCCCGTCCCCAGTGATGCGGTGCCCGAGGAAATCAATGGCCGTCAGCCCGAACCGGCACTTCGCCGTGTTGACGATCAGCCCATGCTGGCTGAGGCGTGTGAAGAGGGCGTGAAGATGGGACAGGTGTTCTTCCTCGGAGGCGCTGGCGATGAGTATGTCGTCCAAATAGACGAAGATGAAAGGAAGGCCACGGAGCACTGAATCCATCAGCCGCTGAAAGGACTGGGCCGCGTTCTTGAGTCCAAATAGCATTCGTAGGAATTCAAATAGGCCGAATGGGGTAGTCACCGCTGTCTTGGGGATGTCCGAGGGGTGCACGGGAACTTGATGATAACCACGGACCAGGTCGACTTTTGAGAAGACGCGTTTGCCAGACAGGTTTGCAGAAAAGTCCTGGATATGTGAGACAGGATAGCGGTCGGGCGTGGTGGCGTCATTTAGTCGGCGGTAGTCCCCGCATGGGCGCCAACCTCCATCAGGCTTAGCGACGATGTGGAGTGGGGACGCCCACGGGCTGTCAGAGCGGCGGATGATCCCCATGCGTTCCAGGTGCTCGAACTCAGACTTGGCAATGGCGAGTTTGGCGGGTTCGAGACGCCTGGCTCTGGCGTAGACCGGGGGCCCCTTCGTAGCAATGTGATGCTCCACCCCATGCTTAGCGGTGGGTGCAGAGAAGGTAGGCTGGGTGAGGTCAGGGAACTCAGCGAGGAGGCGGTTGAACTTGTCTGCCTCTGAGAGAGAGTTGGCTAGACCTGCATAGGCCGCTTCCCCCCGCGTACATGCGAAGGAGGAGAAGGTTAAGGCATCGACCAGACGGCTGTTCTGAATGTCCACTAGCAAACCGTAAGCGCACAAAAAATCAGCTCCGAGGAGGGGAAGCGTTACATTGGCCATGACGAACTCCCACGTGAAACGTTGTCCACCAAAACACAGTTCTACAGACCGCACGCCGTAGGTGTGGATAGGGCTGCCGTCAGCCGTCGCCAACTGGGGGCCCCGCTCCCCGCCCAAGATGTCGACGTCAGTAGCAGGGAGCACGCTTCTCTGTGCGCCCGTGTCACAAAGAAATCGCCGACCGGAGATGGTGTCGAGGATGAAGAGTAGCCTGCTCGTATCGCCAACACTCATGGCCACTACTGAGTGTTGGCCCTCTCGTTTCCCGTCGGCCTGTAGTTGCAGGGGGAACGGCACCGTTTAGCTTTCGCACCAAATCGAGCGTGGTACATACAGAGTCCAGAGGGCTTGTAGCGGTCTGACGCTGTGGCGCCACCGTCGGGCCACGCCCGCGATGTCGGCGGGGGGCCAGTGAAGGTAGGAGCCAGCACCCCGGCATGGGAGGAACGTTGTGTAGCGACGAAGAATCGGTCAGCCTCCTTTGCCAGCTCACGGGGATCAGTGATGGTGGAGTTAGCGAGCGCAGTCTGGACGTGGGGCGGCATGTTGCGCAGAAACAGCTCCATAAACAGGAAACATGGCTTTTCTTGACCCAGTAGGTTTAACATCCTGCTCATTAGCTCCGATGGTTTGCCATCTCCCAAGCCCTGAATTGCGAAGAGGCGACGTGCTCTCTCCGTTGTTGACAGTTCAAAAGTTTCAAGGAGGAGATGTTTAAGTGCGGCGTATTTACCATCGGCCGGTGGGTTGGTTATGAAACCGCTTATCCTGGAAGCCGTAGCGCCCCCCAGCGCCGCCACTACGTAGTAGCACCTGGTCTCGTCTGCTGTTATGTTTCTGAGCGGCGCGAACTGTGCCTCAGCCTGTGTGAACCACGTAGCCGCGGAAGACTCCCAAAACTCCGGCAGTTTAATTGCAACGGCGTTCGTAGCCATAATGTGTGTGGTTTCAGAAAACTTAAGAAGACCGTAGGTTCACACTTTAGCCGTGTAGGCAACTTTCTTTAATCCACGGTAAATCAGCGAGACAACCAAACCACAGCTCGACTGAGCGGAGGCGGCAAGAATACCCAGAAAACTGGCTGGACAACCATAACTTAACCCTGCGTTAACCTGCCAGGGCAACCATGACTTAACCCTGCGTTAACCTGCCAGGGCAACCATGACTTAACCCTGCGGTAACCTGCCAGGGCAACCATGCCTTAACCCTTAGTTCCTGGGGGGAATTCTGTCCCCAATACGTGTCCGCCACAGTGTTCTGAATGTGATGGGCATTTCTGCCTAAGAACGGGTTAAGAACAGATGCCAGAAACTTAGAGATGTTATAGGTCACTGAGCTAATCATACTGACGACGGGCCGTAATGGCACATGACAACCCCAAAACTAAACAGCTGAACTTCAATACACAGAAACATAGTTGAAAAAATCAACAACAGCTTTGGGGCCAAAGGGGAACTGAAAGAACTGGACGACTCAGGACTAGGACGGTGTTGTCAGCGCAGTGCTAGATAGAAGACGGAGGAAGCGGGGCTGGAGTGGCCGCAACTGGAACCGGGAGACCCAATCGATTAGTCTGATAAGAGATACAATGTCAGTCAGGGCTGAGACAGAAATGGCATCAGCTTGGACAAAGTAATACACATAAACATAAACATAATACACAAAGTAGAAATCTGAGGCTATATATTCTCAGCCATCCATCCATTCTCCAAACCACTTATGCTGCTCTCAGGGTCGCGGGGATGCTGGAGCCTATCCCAGCAGTCACTGGGTGGCAGGTGGGGAGACACCCTGGGCAGGCTGCCAGGCCTTAACAGGGCTCACACACACACACACACACACACATTCATACCCAGGGACACTTTAGTATGGCCGATTCACCTGACCTACATGTGTTTGGACTGTGGGAGGAAACCGGTGCCTCCGGAGGAAACCCACGCAGACACGAAGAGGACATGCAAACTCCGCACAGAGGATGACCCGGGATGACCCTCAAGGTTGGACTACCGCAAGGCTCGAACCCAGGACCTTCTTGCTGTGAGGCGACCGCGATTCATCATATTGTCAGCGTTTCCTCTTTGAAAAGTGTTTGAAGTTCTTTACAGCTCTTAGCGGAGGTTTCCGAACCGCTGCTTCATGGCGGGCCGGTAACGGCAGCTCTTACCTTCAGCAAGACCCAGCTATTTTGACAACTGAAAACACTTAAGGTCAGAGAACGAGGTCACTTGAGCATCTTTTACTGCCCACCTGATCTTCGGGTGGAAATCTTTAAAGTGTCCTCGGAGACATGTATTTCATTTGCCTTACGTCTATGTTTGGCCCCCCCCCCCCTACTTTCTCCTCATAGCTCGCTCAAGTTATGCACCAGTTGTGAGCGTGGCCTCTTCGGGCTGTAGTGGCCCAAAAACATCCCAAAGTGGTCATGTGTGTACCACATGGGCCAACAGCATCATGCAGTGCGAGGAGGAGGCAGTCCCATGACTACAAACACTGAAGCGAACGACAAGACGTGAACCCGGTGGTGTAGTTGTTGTACAATGTGAGACTGGCATCATTGATTTGCTATCCGCTGACGGGCGAAAGTCAGACGTCAGGCTGTCGTGACACGTGACAGAACCTCGCGCAGCTGGCATCATGACTCAAACGTTCTCGTGTGCTGGTTCTTCGGCAGTGGGGGAAAGGTAGGCTATTTGAGGTAGGTCGTTTCGTATTGGGGAAGGCTAATGCTGTCATGTCACGCCCCCATCTGTGAGACTGTCCTCTTATTGGTTTCCACCATACGCATTTGGGAAGGAAGACATGTGACAAAGTTCCCATTCTAATATGTGGCAAAGCAGACGAACAAGTTCTGCTTTCAGTTCCTCAAACGGAGCCGGGGTGAGAGATTTCACAGGCTGGTCAGATGAGCCGGTGTGGCGGGCTGCTCCTCTGTGGCCTTGTGTGCCCTAATGCGTAAGAAGCGGTCATGTGTGTGTGCCATGAGAGGGATCTCCTTCATTGACTAAATGCACCAAGACCATGTATAAAGATATGAGAGGGGTGGTGTGTGTCAAATATAGTCGGCGGGTTGAGGGTTTTCATGTGTGTTTGCTGGAGGCCCCGCTAGAGCCAGTTCCATATTCCCGTACAACAGCTGAAAGAGCATCTGTGGAGCTCAAATACTTAATTTGACAGGGGCCGCGGCCTCCTCCAATAAGGACGTCTTTATCTTCTTCGATAAACGACATTCGATGCGAGCGAACAGTTGATGGGGGAGCGCCTCCCCAAGTGCAATGTACAGAAAGTGTAGAAGGAACACAAACGAGCGGTCACATCACATCACGTGACACCGTGTGTCTTAGCACGACTCAAAAGGTGCGTTTCTGGTCCCGTCCCTGGCCTCCTAACAGCGTTACCAGGTTTTCCCATGGCGAATCTGGCCTCGCTGCTGGTGTCGGCACGCCAGGCGAGTCCCAGCCAGCAGCCTATCCGAACCGCACGGGTACGAGGAGCGTGGCTAATGTGTTCTCGGTTGCATCATCTGTGCCTCATAGAACAACCAAAGTCCTCCATGCTCCCAATGTGCTAGCAGTTTAGATAGATAGGCTGTGAACAAACGCCAGCGGGGTTTCCTTCCAGAGAAAAAACCCCAAAACCAAAAAACCCCCAAACAGATGACAGCTCTCACAAACCAGCTCACCACGAACGAGAGTGCCCCGAAGACACGTGGAGTAAATCTTCCGCCAGCTCTGCAGAAGACATCTGGCCGCACGAGCGACCGGAGGTGGAGGCGAAGACAAACTTGTTCTGAATGGAGTGACTTCTCCTAAGGTGGGGCTACCATACGCGTCCCTCTCCACCTTTTGGAGGAACTGTCCTCGACACTTTTCATGGGTGAGGTTGAAGGCCCATTTTTATTGTGCGAGAGTGAAGAGGACTTTCTCAGGATTCCTGGATCGAAGGACGGTCTTTAGCACAGCCACCATTTGAACAGAACACCACGCTGGAATTTCAAAATAAAGTCACTTCTGTTTGGTTTACGCTGCAAATCAGCTCAACGCAAGCTTATTTATAAGTAACGCTTTAAAACGAGCACGTTAAACACAACGCTGTGCAAGGGGCAACAAACTCTGAATGGAACAAGAACAAAAACAGACATGTGCATCTTAAAAAACAATACACGAGACTAATCAGACCTTACCAAGCAATGCACCGTCTGATCAAACAATAAACACATGCAGACAAACAGCCCCCGTCTGACTTACCGTCAGGCGATGCAGACTGGAGGGAGACCAGTCTGGTCTGGCAAGACGGATCTGACGCCATGGAGGAGTCTGTCGTGGAGTTCAGGGTGTCCCCGCAAAGGCCTGATGTTCCTTATACTCAGCCAAGGATGTGGGACAGCCAGGGGGGGGGGTCATCTCCAGGAGGGTCATCTCCAGGAGGGTCATCTCCAGGAGGGTCATCTCCAGGAGGGTCATCTCCAGGAGGGTCATCTCCAGGAGGGTCATCTCCAGGAGGGTCCAGGAGGGTCATCTCCAGGAGGGTCATCTCCAGGAGGGTCCAGGAGGGTCATCTCCAGGAGGGTCCAGGAGGGTCATCTCCAGGAGGGTCATCTCCAGGAGGGTCATCTCCAGGAGGGTCATCTCCAGGAGGGTCCAGGAGGGTCATCTCCAGGAGGGTCATCTCCAGGGGGGGTCACCTCCAGGAGGGTCCAGGAGGTCAAAAAGGGGCAAAGGACCTATAGGAGACGATAGAAGTGGTAGTCAGCGGAAACAGGCCTACCAGCGGACCAGTCGGTCACCCTGGGGGGCCAGCAGCAGGCAAAGATGGCCGAATCATGTCAGGATAAAGAATGAATCCTATCTCAAATCACATCTCAGTTATAGCTACAATGTGTCACATGTAAGATTCCAAATGTGTTTAAAAGATGCTTTTCACAAAACAGGCCACAAGAGCGGCCTGTTTTGGGCCAAATATGGTGGAATAATTTTACGTCAAACGTCCAGGGTCATTTTTTGTCTCAGCCTACACCCTGGGGACAGACTATTCAAAGCCTTAAAGATGAACAACAGAATATCTAAGTGTTTGTGAACTGAGTTGGGCGCCACGCAAGGGAAGCGAGTGCAAGGGTAATGTGGTCTCTCTTCCTGGAACCGGTCAAAAGCTTTGCGTCATATTTTGATTTTTATGTCCTAAAGGAAACATACAGAGAATAAATGAAATCCTCATGGCACCCCACACGACAATACATCTGATAAAAAGATTGTTTCCCCCACCCAGATTTTTCAGGTTGAAAGATATGACGAAAGCGATGCGAGCGTGTCTGCAGATATGCCAGCCCACAAAAGGGGACATGACATTCAGCGGGCTCAGGTTCAACGATGAGGTCAGGGATAGGTGGGCGGTGCTGGTCTGCATCATCATGCTGCGGTGACCCTGAAAAGATCCCTTTTAGTGGTGTGACGTTGGCAAAAATCTGAGTAAAACTTATCAAATGTGTTGTTCTTTTCTTCCACTTCCAGGAATTGTTCAGAGATCAAGGGCGCGAGATAATAAAAGGAGCACGGAACAAAATACTAATTTTTCTGAAGGTGTGAAGGAACATCTGGATACAGGTTTGCTTGGAATGTGCAGGAACTGAGCTGGAGACCAGGGAGCTATTTGATATAAATTACTATATTAGTCTCCACTGAGAGGGGATATTGGCGTTATTCCAGATGTGACACATCATGTTTTACAGTTGCACATCCTGTCTTCAGGGACATCGCTTTTGAGTGACTGCAGAGGTTAATATCGGTTAAAACTGAAGAGAGAGAAAACTGACATTTTAATCTCAAGAATCTTCATTTTTGTTTGGAACGTTACAGTCAGTCAACCAATCAATCAATTAAACAGTCAGTCAATCAATCAATCAGTCAATCAATCAATCAATAGGGCACAGTGACAATTTCAGAGGGAGAAACAGGAGGGGAAACGGGAACAGCAAAATTAAGACTGGTATTGAAAAGGAGACTGGCATTGCATGATTTGCAGTAATTAATGCAGCGACATATTAAATCCTAACGTGTGAAATGTTGACTGGATAATGACTGTATTTCTTGGGCCCATAATGAGCTTGAATTCTCCTTAGTCCACTGACTGACAGTGGACTAAAAAACATAAAGTTCTGCAGCTTGTCTAAGTTTCAACTCACTGAGTTTGAATAAAAATAGATTTTTTCTGAGAGTTATCTAATTATTTAAGCAATTAATGGATTTGTTAGTACATGAAGTTTTAGCCATAATATTTCTTGCTACATAAAAGGTTAAAAATGCGTTTTCATGAAGCAGTCAAGTAACTGCATTGAAACTGATACCAAATATGCATTTGTGAGCACAAACAATCTTCGTTCTTCCAACTTTCTGCTGCTGGCAATGAACACGGTGGCTAAAGAACCATCTGAGGGAAAAGCTGCATATATACATATGGCGTCTAAGCCAAACAGGAAAAACAACCTTTGTTACTTTAACATGGGAAATGCATTCAACATTTAGGTGTCATAGTTGTCCACATACCAAATCTATCCAAAATATTTGTAACAAGTATTAACCCAACCCCCCCCCAAAATCTACCTCTGACTAGCCTCCTGACCTTTTCATTTCAATCTTATGAAAAACAATAACGACTCTTATAAATCCTAGCTGACTGTCCAGTGAACCTCTTTATGGATCTTTTCACATGTAACAATCACTTTGTATTGCCAGTGTGTGAAGGGGTTGTAACTAGGGTTGGTAACCGTTTCTTAAAATAAGGAATCGATTATATATATATATATATATATATATATATATATATATATATATATATATATATATATATATATATATATATATATATATATATATATATATATATATATATATATATGGTGGTTATGGGGCTACATAATTCCCCTTATTGAGCCGGTAGGAACGTTTGTTTACAGCTGCTGTTTCCTCGGTTCGGGTTTACAGTGACGCACTTCCGCTGCGCGGGTTTTTTGGTTGTTGTTGTAATGGTGGAAGGAATAAATGGTGCACGTTGTGTAGCCGAAAGAGAAAGTTGTCACGACTCTTGCTTGAGCTCCTCTACACTGGTGACCCCGACGTTTGTCTCTCGGTAGTTATCAGAGACGATCTTTCAGACGAACATGGTTGACGAAAACAACGCGGTTTCTCTCAAACTGCCAGAGTTCTGGGAGTCATCGGCAACGACGTGGTTCGCCCAGGCGGAAGCGCGGTTTGCTATCCGCAACATAACGGATGATGCTACTAAATACTACCACGTGGTAGTAGTAAAATATAGGAATATTAGAGATAGTAAAATTATTCTAAATATGGTTGTAATTTATTTTCCAGCATTGGAAATATGATTCCCCCCCCCCAGGTATAACAAGAAACCAACCTGCTGGGTATACTGGGAGAAGGATGCTGAATATGGAGCTGCCAGGGAAGAGGAGAAGAGGAAGGCCAAAGAGGAGGTTTATGGATGTGGTGAGGGAGGACATGCAGGTGGCTGGTGTGACAGAGGAAGACGCCGAAGACAGGAAGAGATGGAAACGGATGACCCGCTGTGGCGCCCCCTAACGGGAGTAGCCGACAGTAGTAGTAGTAGAATAAGAAACCAACCACAGCAATGGCAAGTCAGGGCCCAACTACATCGACACCAAGTAAGCGACCCAAGTTTTTGGGGCCAACCAGCATCAACAACTGGAGAAGGATCTGACTTGTTAGTTTGTGAATTTCTAACTTTGAAGATGAGTCAGTGTCAGTGTCAACATTATCAGTATGTACATACAACCGTGTAAAAGGTTATGATATTGTAACGTGCAGGGATAAGTAAACACGTTAGCCCTTGGCTGACGGGTCGGATCCTTTAGTCGAGCGGTTAACGATGTCTCCCGTGGTGCGCGAGATACGAGTTCGCATCCTGGCTGCGGCAGTTCCTGTGGTTGCCCCCCGAATTCGCCACTATATCATCTATCCATTATCCAAACCGCTTAGCCTGCTTTCAAGGGGATGCGGGTTATAATATCAGAGCACATGGCATACCATGATTTGTCTGTTCATGACATTCCATCCTGCAGCTGTTGCCCTGCTGCACACACACAGGGTTATTTGGTGACACTGAAATGTCATCTCGACAGGGATGATACTCTAATGGCAGGAGTTGGAGCTCTGGCTAAGGACCAAACTTTGTAGGCTTTGGAAGTAAAATAAATGTGTCTTTATAATGACTAGACATTACCCCATTATGGCCTCTATGAATCCCCTTCAGTGATTCTACACTGTCTCATTGTCTATGTTATATGTACTCATACTTGTTTCCGGTAAAGCATCAAATCCATGGGCCCTATGAGAGACTCTGTTCTCGTGGATGAAGAACAGGTGATCAGCCTTCTGAGCAGCATGTAAATTGAAAAAATATCATCATCGCATCTTGTCATCTTGCATGTCTAATTTAGAGTGGAAGTGACGTTTACTGGTTCAAGCCTGAAGGGCTGAAACCCTATTTTTGTGCTGGTTTGTTATCAGCCGCTCATTTGTTCTTAATATTATTATATATTTTTTTATTATATCATTATTATTAATATTATTATTCATCTAACAGTATTTTTTGGCCCTCAAAGGCTCCTAGAGTTGTCGAGCTACAGACGCGCGAAATATATTGCAGCGAATTTGGGGGGCAGCCCGGGAACCGCCGCCACGGCCGGGACGTGAACCCGTATATCCTGCACCGCGGGCGAAAACGTTAACCAGTCGACTAAAGGGTCCGACCCGTTAGCCAAGGGCTAAAGTGTCTACCTACGCACGCGCTTCCAATGGCCTCACCATCCCACTTCCCACCAATGTAGTAAATTAGGGGGGCAGCCCGGGAACTACAGCCACAGCCGGGACGCGAACCCGCATCTCCTGCATAGCGGGCGACAACGTTAACCAGTCGACTCAAGGAACCCCTATCCTGCAGATTTTCTATGCAACCCTGAATAGGTACCTGTTTGTAGTTATTCAACCAATCAGCAATGAATTATGTAAGCTATTGCACACTTTGCATAATTAAGTGCTGCGAGATGATTGGTTGAGTAAGTACAAGCAGGGCTACCTATGCAGGGTTACAATGAAAATCTGCAGGACAGGTTTTCCTTGAGGACTGGGTTGGGACACGCTGGACTGGCTAGCGGGTCTATACTTATCCGTGCACGTTACCATATCAAATCGAGTGGCTCGGTCCTGTTTTAATGTGCTATTACTTTGTGGAAGGATTCATCAAGCAGTTTTCCTGGTATTCCCCTTTTAGATCCGGAATGCCATCCAATGCATTTCCTATGGGAATTTACAGATCTCCCCATTAACAACGATTTCTGACACCGATGCTCGCGCAATTTTACACAAAAATACATCAAAACCCAGGGAAACGTGTCGAGCCACTCGCAAAGAAAAGATAACGGACCTCAAGTTCATCGTGTTTGAGACATGAGCGTTTGTTCGGAGGTTGGATGTCCCTTAGAGCAGTGTTTCTCAACCGGGGGTCCGCGGACCCCTAGTGGTCCGTGGTGTAATTGCAAGGGGTCCGTGAAAATAAAATATCTTTAAAAAAAGATCCTATGACATTTATAGAAATAGGATTATTTTACTCAAATGTGACCGAGACCTTTATCTACCTAAACTATAAAGGGTAGCAGGACTTTTTTCTCTAATTACATCTGTTTCACAAGTGTCATTTATTGTATTTTAATAAGAGATCTCGCTCCCGTTTGCATCGTTATAAGTTACTGCATAAGAATTCTGTTTTGTTACATATATCTGAAAGTTACTGCATAAGAATTCTGTTTTGTTACATATATCTGAAAGTTACTGCATAAGAATTCTGTTTTGTTACATATATCTGAAAGTTACTGAATACATATTCTGTTTTGTTACATATATCTGAAAGTTACTGAATACATATTCTGTTTCGTTACATATATCTGAAAGTTACTGAATACATATTCTGTTTCGTTATATATATCTGAAAGTTACTGAATACATATTCTGTTTCGTTACATATATCTGAAAGTTACTGCATAAGAATTCTGTTTTGTTACATATATCTGAAAGTTACTGAATACATATTCTGTTTCGTTACATATATCTGAAAGTTACTGAATACATATTCTGATTTGTTACATATATCTGAAAGTTACTCAATACATATTCTGTTTTGTTACATATATCTGAAAGTTACTGCATAAGAATTCTCTTTTGTTAACTATATCTAAGTTACAACTGAAAGCTCTTATTTTTGCCCCAAAGAGTGAATAAATGCTATAATGCAATTTAAAATGCAGTTTCTACTGTTTCTATCAAATTGCAACCCCCCTCCCCCAAGATCAGGTGGAGGGGTCCTCAGGGTAGATCAAAAATACGCAGGAGGTCCAGGACCCCAAAAAGGTTGAGAACCACTGGTCTAGAGAGACATGACAGCGCCACAGAACATGGCGCACTCTCGCTGACCCACTAAACCTTCCAAACGTTCGACATTTTCTACATCACTGTCATGCCCTCAATCCTCACTCCCTTCGGACATATAATACATCAAAATGTCCGCCCGCTCCTTGTGACACTCACTAGGTAAAAACGTAAGCTGTGCAATCTATAGTTTTTGATATATGAGTATTTGTTTGGGGAGTGACTGTGCATAAAAAATGCATTGACACAGAAATTTTCAAAAATTAACTGTCAAACCGTTTGAATTCCAAGTGCCACGTTGCCATGGTGACACACACAGTGGGGGGGCGTGGGAACGTCCCACAGTGCTGAGTTATGCTGTCTGAGATACAGACAGACACACAGACAGGCAGACAGACACACAGACAGGCAGACAGACAGACAGACAGACAGACAGACAGACAGACAGACAGACAGACAGACAGGCAGGCAGACAGATAGACAGACAGACAGGCAGGCAGACAGACACAGTTAGATAGATAGACAGACAGACAGACAGATAGCTATATTGATAGATAGATAGATAGATAGATAGATAGATAGATAGATAGATAGATAGATAGATAGATAGAGAGAGAGAGAGAGAGAGAGAGAG
>NC_079222.1:50357490-50412490 GCF_029633865.1 Lampris incognitus
CGTCCCTTCATTCGAGAGGGCAAGTGTACGGTACCGATAAGAGTACCGTTAAAGTACCGAACCGATAAGCAGTACCGTTAAGAGTAGTAGTATCGATAAAACCCTTTAGGTGCCCAGCCCTACTTTTGAGGGAGTTGTTCCTTGTCCGATGCGAGGGTCTAAGGACAGGATGTTGTGTTGCTGTAAAGCCACCGAGGCACATTTGTAATGTGTGATATTGGGCTAATTGACTGGACTTGACTTAATGCAAATGAGGTCAGCGTGCGGTATGGTGTGATCTTATTTTAGGTCTGCCATGTGTACAGGTCTGTGGTGTACAGCTAGACCATGACTGTTATGTGAATAGACCTGCTGGGAAGATGCTGATCTTGTTAGCCGAGCCATAGTTTTCCATTTACTCTACATATCATTAGTAAGTCGATATCTTTTTGGTGTTGCATATAGTATATGGCAGTGGCTTTACAACCTTGAGTATTAAGGGTTTTTAAAGGTGTCACTCCACTTCAGGCTACGTATGCTTGGCCAGCTGAGAAATGACACCACTGCTTTGTGTAGAGTTAAGCCTGCCCTTCATGTATTGTGCCAGGCCAAGCTACCGTAATGTGGCTTACATCCACTACTTACTTATTTCCCCAACTGGTTTTTTACTCCACTGACCCAATTTACCTTTTATAACTTAAACCAGCACAGCACAGCCACTACACATCGTTGCCATAAATCAACAGTTAGGTTTTGGGTCAAATCACTTTTGTTCAGTGTGAATAGTGTAACGGGCCTATCGACATTAGACGTTTGATTTCAGGTGTCCACACATTTCCAGCACTTCATTTGCATTTAAACGTTTTTGCTAGATAAGACAAATATTACAAAACCAATTGCAATGACAGCTTCACCTTCAGACACCTGGCAATTTACAGAACCCGTATGCCTTCCTGCCGGAAGTGGCGGGCGGACGGGCGGGCCGAGGGAGGGGGGGGGGTACAGTACCGCTTAGGCTGGTGCCTCCCCATATACACGAGATGGCAGCGACTGCGGCTCGTGCAAGGCCCGAGACAGAAAAGCCGCTGGGATTGGCCGGCTGCTACACGCAGTTCATCCTCCCCTTCATCCTCCGATCCGGTGCGGTGGACAGAGCAGTGTCAGGGGCCTTCGAGAGGGGTGAAGGAGGCCTCTCTGGGGAGCTGCTGCTCCACACTCCTCACTTCTCTCTCCCTTCTGCCTCGGACAGCGGGCTGGGGGCCGTTTTGCCCCAGGAGGTGGAGACAGCCAGTCCCCCGGGTCTATATGTCAGCCGTTAGAGGGCAGAAAGGGAGAGGAAGAACAGCGCCGTAGAAAAGGAGTGTCTAGCCCATCAGGCTCTGGTAAACATCGGGACACAAAGAGCCATGGACATCTATAGCTCTGACAGCGCCTCCTAGAGGATAAATTCTGAGTCTCATCAGCAGCCAGTCAGACTAGCTTGGGCTAGTCAGAAAGGCACGAAGTGAGGAAGCCTCTTGGATGAGAGGCGAAACGTCTTCACGGATATATACCAAGTCCAGTTGCACTTGATTCAAGTCCTTTGGATAACCATGACGACCTGGATGAAGGAGAACAATCACACAGACATGCTCGACTCCTGTGACTCCATTGCATGGAGGACGCCAAGGCACAGATCACCCGTTGGTATTTGACATTGCATCCGTTTACGTTCAAGGTGGTCTATAGGCCGGGGTGCAGATGGTCGTGGCCGATTTCTTCTGTCGCTCAGAGGGTGGGGGAGGGCTGTCGACCAGATGTTGGCCCGGCCTTTAACCTCAGCTGCAAGCGGAGAGAGGGAGCGTGGCTTGTGGGAGCGTAGATGCAATAGGGGGGCTGATTAGTGATCGGCCTCAGGTATGCCGAGTTCACGAACTGAGCCTTATTATACCGCAGTGAAGCTGGGTCCTGAGCTGACTGACACGGACAGGAACTTGAACACGGGAGGACACAGATGAGAGAGAGAGAGAGAGAGAGAGAGAGAGAGAGAGCCAGATGCCACTCTGGAACAGGGAGGAAGAGTGCGAGGCAACAACGACTCTAGCCCATGCGAGTGACAGACTGCGTATGTGGAGACATGGTCAATAAAGCCCCTGTGTTCCACTGAGGTTCTGTTTGTCCTCCCGTCTCACCCCCCCCCCCACTGGCAACAGTCTTGCCACAGTAAGATCAAATGCAAAGTAACATTTTGATTCATTAGCACATAGATTTTATTGACAGCCCTCTGATCTGTGACGTCGGTAATTCATGACTCAGATCTTTAAGTTGCTTTATTATTTGGTATTTCCATATGATGATTTGAATTTAAAAGTCCACTGAAGTGTATCTGCAGGGATCCTCCTCTCAGAGATACCACGGAAGTCTGCCAAATAGCTCTTCATACTTAGAGGGGAAGGGTACGGGGCCCAGTTTCCTACCCTTAAGCGGACGTGGTAACGCTTCAATTCTGTGTTTATTTCTCTCACAAAAAATGCCAGTTTTGACACCTATTCTCTTATCATATTAAAGTTTCAGAGTCTAAAATTAAATTTCTTTTTTTAGCTTCAGTAGGATTGAGTGTAAGAGCTGCTGCAAAATGTGGTCGGCTCTAATGTGATTAAGGTTATTTAAACTATAAAAAGCAACGCCCCACCCACTGAATTACTGCGTCGAGATGTTAATGATGCAAACTCCACAGTCATATGAGAAAGATGAAGCTGCGCGGATGTGCATGGACCTGGGATGTGGTGTTAAAACTAGCCTACAATGCACACATGGCTGTGCGCGGTATAAGCGGCTTGACCGCGCGTACAGGCTGAACAAGCGAAACTGATGTGGAGGGTTAGTCCCTCTATGGATAAACCTCAGGATGATTCGTGCCACATTGGTATCATATTTGGGAAGTGGGAAGATGGCGACGCGGACTCGTGTTTGCGGCGTATTGTGTTTAAAAATCACGTCAGGACACAGCGCCGTCGCTCGACACAACCTCTGCGTTGCATTGTTTATTTTGAGTGACGCGGCGTCACAGGCAGACCCGATCAAACAACCCAGAGCCCGCAGGCATCACCAATCAATCCCAGCACAATAGAACAGCACCAAATCAAATGCAGCACTGTCGATGTGTGCAGACATACCCCCCCCCCCCCCGGCAGGATTTAACGTTAACAGAACTACTGGGCATCACACATCAATCAAGGCGCAATAGAACAATGCTAACGTTACTAAATGCAGCACTGGTGATTCAGTGTGCAGACATAACATCAGGAACAGGATTTCAAACATGAAAGGTTGACACAAAGTCCTCTAGGTGGCCAGGGCGTAAACGTGTGTGAACAGGTCGCGAGGCGGCCTGAGGCTGGGCAGGCCGAGGTGGGGAGGGGGAACCCAGGGGAAGCTGAGGCCCAGGAATGTCTGGGGCCCGTGTAGGAGCTGCATGAAGCCCCGGGGCGTCTCGCCATGCTGAGGGAATGGCTAAGGTTGTGTCACCAGCTGTGTGTGGCGGAGCCGACACCTTCCGTAGACGACTGGAGTGCCACCGAGTGCCATCGCTGAGGAGGTAGGTGGCTGGGCCCAGCTGACGGGTGACTTGGAGAGGAGAGGACCAGTATGAAGCCATTTTATTGTCCCTGTGGGGCCTGCGGACCCTGACCCAGTCTGACACATTGATGTCTGGCACCCTGGTTCGTTTTGACTGGTCAAACCGTTGCTTCATCCGCGTCTGCTGACGAGTGACTGAGGCTCTGACCCCAGAGGGAGGTGCCTGGGGTGTGGAGGGGCGGAGCCTGTCAAGGAGCATGCACAGTTCCCGGCCTAGCATGAGAGAGGCTGGGGAGACGCCTGTGGTCGAGTGCTGTGTGGCCCGATAGTGCAGCAGAGTGTGACGGATGGCCTGCGTGAAAGAGCACCCTTGGGCCATGTGTGCTCTGAGGCCGTTCTTCAGTGACTGGTGAAAACGTTCAACGCCGCCATTGGCCTGGGGGTGGTAGTACGCAGTGCGTATATGACGGATGCCCTTGCTTTCGAGATAAGCAGTGAACTCAGCAGAGACCAGCTGAGGGCCGTTGTCAGTGGTGATGGTCTTTGGGAGGCCCCGGCGAGAGAAGAGAGAGTCCAGGAAGTCGATGATGATCTGTGAGGTCACAGTGCCGGAAGTGGTGAGTTCAGGCCATTTTGAGTGTAGATCGTAGGCGACCACCATGAAGCGTTGGTGGTGGGGAACTCCATGAATCTCACCACAAATGTCCAACTGCAGGTGTTCCCAGGGCTGAGAGGGCCAGGCGAGAGGTTGCAGGGGTGGGGGAGCCTGGTGGCCAGTCTTGCCACTCACAAGGCAGGCAGAACAGTCCTTCACCAGAGCCTCAATATCTCTGTCTATCCCCCGCTGTTTCAGTTTCACAATGCCCAGGTGGCCTTCATGCGCCATATTCAAAACACGTGCACGGAGAGCAGCTGGGACCACTGTGCAAAACCCACGTGCCACGCAGGTGTCGTTCCAGCAGGAGAGCTCCTGTCTGACTCGGGCGAACGCAGCCAGCTCCTCTGGGACCTTGTGAGGCCAGCCGTTCTGGATGTAGGTGCGGAGCTGGGAGAGGACAGGGTCCTGTTCGGAGGCTGCCCTCAGCTCCTGCAGAGAGACAGTGGCCTGGAGGGGTGTGTGTAGCATTTGGACAATGTCCTTTACCACACAGTCAGTGTCCGTCTGTGGAGTTGGGGTGGAGACAGAGCGAGAGAGCAGGTCGGCGACAACATTGTCTCTGCCTGGAGTGAACTGCAGGCTGAAGTTGTACTGGTGGAGGCGGTCAGACCAGCGGTGCAGCCTCAGGGGTTTGTGGCCTGTCCCAGATGTGGACAGCAGCACTGTCAGGGCCTGGTGATCTGTCCTGAGGGTGAAGGAGCGGCCATAGAGGTAGAGGTGCCACCTTTCACAAGCCCAGATGCAGGCTAACGCCTCACGCTCACCCACGGAGTACCGCTGCTCGGTCAGGTTGAGGGCATGGGAGGCGAAGGCGATGGGCTTCTCCACACCGTTCTGGGTTTTAGACAGTACAGCCCCTATCGCTGTGGCTGACGCGTCATAGGTCACGAAAGTGGAGCTGGTAGATGTCGAAGTGAGCCAACACTGGTGGTGAAGTCAGTTGAGTCTTGAGATCACGCACAGCATCACTGCATGCCTTTGATCACACCCATGGCTCGTCCTTACGCAGCAGCTGGCGTAGGGAGGCTGTGGTCGCAGAGTACTGGGGAAGAAACCTCAGGTAGTAGCTTGTCATACCCAGGAAGGAGGCGACCTGGGCGGCCGAGCTGGGCTCAGGGATGGCCTGAATGGCCTCCACGTTGGATTGTAGTGGAGTTACACCGCTCGCTGACAGCCGGAACCCCACAAACAGAGAGGACACATTTCTCAGCATTGAGAGTTAGCTTGTGCTTGGACAGGGCTGCGAAGACCATGTTGAGGCGCTTGTCGTGGATTTCACTGGTGGGCCCGTGTACCACTATATCGTCCAGATAAATAGCCATGTCCAGTATGCCAGCCAGCACGGAGACCATGACTTTTTGGAAGCAGCTGGGGGCGGAGCTGAGACCGAAAGGCGTCCTGGTGTAGCGAAACACTCCTGCATGTGTCACAAAGGCTGTGAGGTTTCGGCTGCTGGGGTGGAGGGGCACCTGTAAGTACCCCTGTCTGAGGTCGAGCTTGGAGAACACCTCAGAGCCATAGAACTGAGCAGTGAGTTCTTCTGAGGTGGGCAGTGGATACTTATCAGGGACCACTGCCTTATTTACTGCACGTAGATCGACGCAGACACGCAGGCCCCCCGACTTCTTCTTAGCCACCACTAGGTTTGAGACCCAGGGTGCCGCGTCCACCGGTTCAATGATACCAGCTTGCAGCAGATGTTGCAGCTCGGCGGAGACCCCATCACGGAGAGCCAGCGGGATGCGGCGCAGTGGTTGGATTACAGGTTTCACAGTAGGGTTGAGGAGAGGTTGATGGGCGAAGGCGGAGAGGCAGCCCAGCCCCACAAACAGTGATGGCCACTTCTGCTGCCAAGGCGTGGCAAGAGTCAGGATTGCTGCCCCCCTTGTGTCTAAGAGGGAGAACCCCAGAGCGGAGAACAGGTCCAGGCCCATCAGGTTGGCCCCACGGCGTGCCACATGAAAAACTGCATTGGGCACCAGCTTGGTTCCATAGCGGCCAGTGACTTGGAGAGAGACAACCAGATCGATTTTGGAGTCACCATACCCACAGAGGACAGCTGAGGGTGCGGACAGTGGCAGTGAACCGAAAAATTGACTGTAAGTATCAACATTCAGAAGAGACACACCTGCACCGGTGTCCAACAGCAGGGGGATGCACACATCATTAATGTTGACTGTGCATGATTTGAATGACACTGGCCCAGAGCTCACCTTGTGAATGATGGCGGTTGAAGACTGGGGGGTGTGGCCCTCTGACCCAGCCGGGGAAGATCGACAGACGTTGGCAAAGTGATTGTGCTTACCGCAGCTACGGCATGTCTGGCCACGGGCAGGGCAGTTCTGAGCCCTTGAAGCATGAGACCGAGACCCACAGTTACCACAGGACTGTTGAGGGCGGGGCCGAGAACGCCGTCGTTGCAGTTGCAGGACGTCCTCAGTGGAGTCCGCGCCCGCCTCGCTCTGGCTGGGTTGCGTCCCGAGGGGCAGCTGTGAGTAGAGGGAGGAGTCGTTGGCAGCTTGATTGGAGGTGGCCACTTGCTGTGTATTTAGCATAGCAGCACACTCAGCTGCTCCCTCAACCTGTAGTGCGATGGTAATTGCTCTGGACCGCAGCAGATCGTCTTTTTCCAGCAGGAGAGTCTCACGCACCTTTGCGTTGTTGATGTGTTCGATTAGCTGGTCGCGAACCATCTCGTCCTGAAGCGCGCCAAACTTGCATGAGCTAGCTAGCCCTCGCAAATTAGCTACATACTGCCGCACAGACTCACCAGGCAGTTGGTGTCGCTGACGGAATATAAACCGCCGAAGGAGGGCACTCTGTGGAGCAGCGAAATGGGTGTTCAGAAGTCCCACAACTTCGTCAAAGCTTGTGACGTTCCCCAGAGTCCTGAGCACACGATGACCCTCTGCTCCCAAGCAGTGTAGCAACAGAGCCGTCTTCCTAGCCTGGCTCATGTCGTCGAGTCCTGAGGCTATGAGGTAATTTTCAAAACTATGTAGCCAGCGAGTCCATGGTACCGGAGGCTCGCCAGGTAATGCCAGGAAGGGGGCAGGTGGTGGGAGAGAGATATCAGCCATCCTCGTCACCAATATTGTATTTAGAAAGCACGTCAGGACACAGCGCTGTCGCTCGACACAACCTCTGTGTTGCATTGTTTATTTTGACTGACGCAGCGTCACAGGCAGACCCGATCAAACAACCCAGGGCCCGCAGGCATCACCAATCGATCCCAGCACAATAGAACAGCGCCAAATCAAATGTATCACTGTCGATGGGTGCAGAAATAACACGGCGGCCTCACCCAGTACCGATTATGAAGTGTCTTTGTCCACGTCTACGTCTAAGTTCGTGTCATCGTTTGAAGTTTTTATTTTGATCATCGATTTCGTTTGGCTGGGAAAACTGGCATTGGATCGGCTGAGGGAGCCTGGTCTGCTGCATCCGATGGGCCCAAAGACCACGACCCTGCCTGGAGCTGCAACACCAAGGGTGGTCTGATAAGACGCTGAAGCGGGGCAGGCTAAGCTACCTGCTAGCAGACCGGCAGTTCCGACAGTCATGCTGACCGGCGTTCATTCTCTGGATGGTGGAGTTTCTGGACTGGGTGGACTGTGTTGTTGGCTGTTTGTATGTTGTTGTTGAATTTATTTGAATTTATTTTATTTTTGCTTTGTTCTCTCTGTTTCTGTATGTTTTTGGCGGTGTTGTTTTTGGATATGTGTTTTTGTCTTTTGTGTTGCGCTGCTGTGGGGTGGGGGAAACAGAATTTCGCTTCTTTTGTGTACGTAGTACATAAGATGAAATGACAAATAATTTGTTCCCTCCACTTACGTAAGTATTTTGTAATCATTCATATCATAGTGTATTTAGCTTGTAGAGACATGGGGAGCGTTCCCATTTTCCAAAGCAGGGTACCCGTTATCAATGGCCATCACAAAATTCAAGGTAGTCATTGGATATATGGAATCTTGATGCTGTTTTTTGGAACGTTTCTTGTTTTTGTGGGGCCCCTGATTATTGACGACTAAATAGTGAAGGTGGGAGATGGGTTTTTTTGGCCATGATGCTAAAGCTTTCTGTCTTGCTTGCTTTCTTATTAAGATTTATCAAAATATTTGTAGAGATGGGCTATTGTGGAAATTGCAGTTCATGTAGTCAATTTCTCATTGACTACATGAACGCTCCAACAGCCTCATCCTAGCTCCACCCTGTCAACCCGGCAACCGTTTCTTAAAGGGCCCGTGTCTACCTAACACAGAGTGTCAACCGATTATGGTGAACTGTGCCCATATTGGGCACAATAGATACATCCCCTCAGAATTCACCATAATAAAAAAACTCAACGTGGAGGGGGGTGGATGGCCCGCCCGCAACGGCTTCGCCGAACAGGTGTGGAGGCCGGGGTGCCTACAGGAGGGATCTTAAGGACCCTGCGGCGGTGTGGGGGCACGGTGGGGGTGGAGGAACCTTAGGGCCTTGTTGGGGGGTGGGGGCAGGGTAGGAGGGCGCCTCCGCCGTGGGGGCTTGGCAAGTCCAAAAGGTCGGTCCAAGTCCAGTTGAGCCGGTTTAAGGCGATCCACTGAAATGCGCTTGTTCCTGGTCTCCAGGACGCAGAATGACCCATCGTAGGGAGGCTGCAGGAGTCCACGGTGGGCATCGTGGCAGATGAAAGCGTATTCTGCCAACTGTAGACTTGCGGGGATGTGAGACTGTGGGGGGCTGTGTTGCGAAGTGGGGACCGGTGTGAACGCTCTGTCGTTATCCTGGAGCATGGTCTGTTGATGTGCTGCAGACCAGGGAGCGGTGGTGTTGGGACAAAAACCCCTGGGACCCACAGTGGCTGTCCATAAACCAGTTCAGCGGACGAGGACTAGAGGTCCTCCTTCGGGGCGGCCCTGAGGCGCAGCATGACCCACAGGAGCCTGTCGACTCAGCTACTCTCCTTGAGGCCGGCCCGTAGAGTGGCCTTCAAAGAGCGATGAAACCGCTCGCACAACCCACTGGCCTGCGGGTGATATGCGGTGGTGCGGTGGAGCTTCACCCCTATGCTCTCTGCGACTGCGTTCCAGGTCTCAGACACAAAGTGTGAGCCCTGGTACGAGGAGAGGTCAGATGGGGTGCCGAACCCGGCGACCCAGGTCCCGATGAATGCCCGGGCTATGTCGGTGGACGTCATCGATGACAGTGGGATGGCTTCTGGCCATCGAGTGTTCCTGTCCACCATGGCGAGGTAAGTAAAACCGTGGGAGGGGTGCAGGGGGCCACTAGGTCCACGTTGACGTGGTCGAACCTCCTTTCGGTCACTGGGAACTGTGCCAGGGGGGCTCTGGTGTGGTGGTGCACTTTAGAGCGCTGACACCCCACGCAGGCGTAAGCACAGTCTCACATCTTTTTTGAGCCTGTGCCAGAGAAACTTGGCTGCCACTAGTCTTTGGGACAGCTTTTTGCCAGGGTGGGAGAGGCCATAGACAGCATTGAAAACACACCACCTCCGGCCAGTGGGAATGACGGGCCGGGGCCGACCTGTGGAGACGTCGCACAGGAGCGTGGTGCCAGCGTCGTCGAAAGCCACGTCCTCTAACTGCAGCCCTTTGACAAATGTCCTGAAACCCTGCACGTCCGGGTCGGCGGCCTGGTCAGCTGCCATGCAGGCATAGTCAAGACCCAAGTGGACGGCCCCCGCAATGGCCCAGGGGAGGCAGTCGGTGACGAGGTTGGTTTTGCCAGCAACATGTTGTATATCCGTGGTGAACTCCGAGATGTAGGAGAGCTGTCGTTGCTGGCGGGCAGTCCATGGCTCAGCCACTTTGGCCATGGCGAACGTCAGTGGTTTGTGGTTCACAAACGCAGTGAGCTGGCGGGCCACCAGCAGGGAATGGAAGTGTCGAAGGGCAAGGTAGAGAGCGAGGAACTCCCGATCAAGTGCTATACTTCCATTCACCGGGGCGTAACTGTCGGTTGAAGAAAGCGAGCAGCTGCCAAGCGCAGTCCACCCACTGCTCGTGCACCGTCCCGACTGCGTAGTCCGAAGCATCTGTAGTAATGGCGATCGGAGCCTTGGGTGACGGGTGCGCCAGTATTATTGCGTCAGCCAGAGCAGTCTTAGTGTCCACAAATGCCTGGTCCCTCTCTTTTTGGTGGCTTGTCCTTTCAAGGCCTCATACAGGGGTCGCATGAGTTGAGCAGCTCGGGGGATAAAGCGATGGTAAAAGTTCATCATGCCAGGGAACTCCTGTAGGGACTTGACTGTGAGCGGTTGCGGTAAGTTCACGATGGCGTCCACCTTTGAGGGGTGACTCAGTGTCTGAGGAAGTCGACGGTTGTCAGCCCAGACTGGCACTTGGCTGGATCGAGAAGGTGGGCTGCGTGAAGACCGGGAACTCGGCGAGAAGCCGGAGAAAATCGTCTGCGGTGGAGAGCATGCTAGACAGTCTGATGGAGTCCGCTCCAGTGAGAGTACACACATACGAGCAGAAAGTGACAGCGTCGATCAAGCGGCGGTTTTTGACATCACCAGCAGCCCTTAGGCGCATAGGAAATCCGCACCGAGGAGGGGGACGCCCACTTTTGCCGTGACAAAGTCCAAGCCGAACTGCTCTCCTCCAAAACACAGCTCCACGTACCTAGTGCCGTAAGTGTGAATGGGGGTACCGTTAGCGGCTTCCATGGGGGGGGGGCATATCCGCAGGACAGGATGTCTACTCTCGATGCGGGCAGGACGCTCCTCTGTTGACCAGCCAGGAAAAAATAAATCAGCCTCCTCGGACAGAGCATGACAGTCAGTGGTGGTGGTGTTGGCTAAGCAGCCCGTACCTGAGAAGGCAGCTGTCGCAGAAAGAGTTGGGTGAAGAGGAAGTCGGGCTTGTGGTCTCCCAGCAGATTCAGACGGCTTACTGTCACCAGGACCTTGTAGAGAGAAAAGCCGGCTGGCCCGCTCAGTGTCAGAAAGTTCCAAAGTTCTCAACAGGTGAGCCTTGAGTGTCTCGTATTTATCCTGCTGCGGAGGATTTGTGAGGAGGCTCACCACTCTGGTTGCTGTTGAACTGCCGAGAGCCGACACCGCATAATAGTAGTTTGTGGCGTCCGCGGTGATTTCCCGCAATGCGAACACAAGCCTTCAAACTCAGAGCACATAGAAGAATGCTGCAAATCCAACACACAGCACAGGTCACCAACATTTGAAGTGCTGAACAGAGTTAAGGAAGCTATTGATAGTTTACTGACAATGGTCAAAAAAAAGAAAAGAAAGAAATTAAACTGGTTTGGGCACGTTTGCCGTACGGAAAGGGCACATCCTGCAAGGCCCGGTAGAAGGGACTAGAAAGAGAGGGAGACCGAGAAAAACCTGGGTAAAGAACACCGGAGAACGGCTACCGATGAGCGTAGTGGAGGCGGGGAGAGCTGCGATGGATAGGGAACGATAGGGAACGCTGGAAGAGACTTGTCGAGGCACCAGCTGTGCTCCTACGACCTCCATGGGTTACGGAACTGATGATGATGATGATGACGATGAAGTGCGCTTCTGTCTGGGCGGACCAAGCCGAGGCTGACGACCCCCAGAACTCCGGCAGCTTGAGAGAAACCGCCTTAGTCCTCATGTTCACGAAGAGTTGTCTCTGGAAACGTCCAGCGGACAGTGGGAAAGTGCAGGACAGTAGAGACGGACAGCTCCTCTCGCTGACTACGCATGGCGCTGCTCCGGCGACCCTCGTCCTCGCTCCGCCCCGTCAACCCGGAAACCGCTTCTTAAAGGGCCCGTGCCTACGTCGCGCACAGCGTCAGCCGGGGCATGCGGAATTGTGCCCTTAACGTCCTCCGCTGCACCATACGTAGCTTGTTTAGCACGCTGGGACGTGTCAGGACGAGTTGGTAATTGAGGTAATGAGGTAATTATAAATAAAATGTAAGGATCACGATGAAATGAGTGATGCTGAAGGCGAGGTCATGCTGAGCACGCGCTACACTTGTATTGTGTGTAGAAATCCGCCGAAACGTGTGGTTTCTTTATGGATACGGGTGGACAGATGGGGACACATTGCAATCCACAAATAACTTCATGGAATAAACAGATAAAACCAACAAGCTTTTCTTAGAGGAGTCAAATCAAGTCCATGTTATTTTTATAGCCCGATAATTACACATGTGCCTGAGGGGCTTTACAGCAACACAACATCCTGTCCTTACACCCTCGCATCGGGTGTAAAACCCCTTGACAGGGAGGACAAACAGGAAGAAAGCTCAGGGAGCGCAGCAGAGGAGGAGCTCTCTCCCAAGACGCACAACGTGCAGTGATGTTGTGTCTACACAATTTACACTATACAACACTGAAAGAGGATAACACAATTATAATTCAATTATAACATATGAAGAATACAATGCGGATGATGCCAAGCAGTGTCCAGACACCACACCGGAACAGCCTAGGACCCAGGCCACGCGACCAGCATCACCGTGTATTAAAAAAAGAGAAGAAAACGCGTCACATGATCTTAGTGTGAGAAGATATAACATTGAAACAGAATAACAAAATATATGGATTTATAAGATATATGAAAAGAAAACGTGATGGGGGGGGGGGGTGCCAAAATGCATTTTACGTCGCTTAGCAGGCCGTAAAACCCCACATAGAAATTCAACAACTGGTCAAGTAGATTAGGTTTCATGGGGATCGTCGGTTCGAATTCCCGCGTTACCTCCGGCTTGGTCGGGCGTCCCTACAGACACAACTGGCTGTGTCTGCGGGTCGGAAGCCGGATGTGGGTATGTGTCCTGGTCGCTGCACTAGCGCCTCCTCTGGTCGGTTGTGGGGCCTGTTCGGGGGGGGGGGTTTCTGGGGGGGGGTATAGCGTGATGCTCCCACGTGCTACGTCCCCCTGGTGAAACTCCTCACTGTCAGGTGAAAAGAAGCGGCTGGCGACTCCACATGACCAGAGTAGGCATGTGGTAGTCTGCAGCCCTGCCCGGGCTGAAGCAACAACCGTGACAGCCGGGAAGAGTGGGGTAATTGGCCGGGTACAGCTGGGGAGAAAAAAGGGGGGGGGGAATCCTCAACAAGGCGAGAGGCTTTAAAGAATTACGCAAAAATAACCGCGCTATCTCTGCGATGACATCAAGTTGGTGCCGTCGTTGGTATGACGTGGTTTAACGTAAACCCGTGGGCTCGGTTTGGACTCCAACTCCCACAAGCCCCAGCGCGGCGGGGGCGTGGTTTCCACGATATAAACACGGCGACCGGCATGAGCAGGCTGGATGCAGCAAGCTAAATGGGAAGGAGAGAAACTATCGGACTTTGGGATCTACGGTGGAAACACCTTCACGTGTAAGGCACCGGGTGGGGTTGTAGTGCGCGCTGACCCCGGCTGTTGCGCCAGCTCCCTGAGAAGACAGCGTTCAGAAGTAGAATCCCTCACCTTTCTCCCGCGTCCCAGCCCCAGACCACCTACTGTCAGGTGAGCTAGATAGTCGTCAGTCGTTGTGGTCTGGCGTCTGTTAGCATGGCCATCGACAAAGCCAAGGTAGCGATAGGGTTCTTAGTCGCAGGGGTCCTGACCGCGTTCTTCGGGACGGTGCTCGCCTTCGTTGGACCGCTGATTATTGACGACCAGATTGTGAAGGTAAGTGGCGTCCGGGTGAATTCAAAGGGTGCATCCGCGTTGGCTCGGTTATCTGGTTGACCACCCGGCTCTGATCGTCCCTCTGGTGCGTCGATGGTTGGCCCCTCTTCCCCAAATGGGTTTTCAAGTGACCCGCGCACGAGCCCCGGGTCAACCCTCTTGGCCAGTTTGCAACGACCGATTTTGATCCCATTTTTACATTTAGTCCACGCAAGGATGTCGTGACGACGGGTTTTGCCTTTCAACACGTTTTGAAAACTAATCGCAGCAGGAATGAGTGGCACCAGGGAAGTGCCTCGCGCGGTCCTAGTGGGGTGACTGCCGAGGAGTGCGTTTCATATGGGCACCGGCAGCGCGTCGGCTGGCATGGCGGAGTCGGTGGCGCTCTCTGAAGGTGCGCTGAGTTCCGCTTTTACTGTCACCGCTGCAGTGCAACACACCAAGTCGCCGATGGGCAGGCGTCTCGGCTTCATCAATATTGATTCATTAACTAAATGCATGAAACGCACCCCATTCAACAACTAGTAAATTGAATAATTAATGAAGGAAAATAAAAATAAAAAAATCAAGTAAAATAAATGGCTGAAGATAGGGGGATATAGGGGATGAACCGGCACCTAGTCTTCCTGCTCCGATGCTAAATTAAGAACGGTATAATTGGACCAGCAAGACATTTCAGATTCTAGACTGGACTATTGTGCATTGTGCAGAGCTTCAGATTCTGCAGCGAGTCAATGCGGGCTGCAGGTCTCAGTAACAGCCCATCTTTATGACTTGGAAGGCCTTCCGGGCTCAGCAAGGCAAATCCACCTCGGAAACGGCATTTACAGTTTGGTGAACTGTGTATTTATGTAAGACTGGGTCATGGTAACGTAAGTTATGTAACCTATCAAGCAGTGTGAAATTCAGAAATTGTAGATTAAATGTAATAAAATGTCTAGTTTTGTTCAAGAAGGGCTGTGGTTTTACTCGGTAATTCTGCGCCGGGAGAAATGACCCAGTCGTCGCTTGGGGAGGCTCCAAGTCCGTCTCACGTGCAATTATGGAGAACCTCTTTGTCCTCACTAGAGGACGTGTGAGCTGCTGTAAGGGTGGCACAGCCTTAAGGACGTTATACCACAGCCACCTACCTGCCGTGTAACTATCATGTATTGCCCAAAAATGCACATATTCAGTTTCCCTCAATTGACTAATTGCTATGTAATTGCGTGTCTGCCACTGTGAAAGTGAATAGGACATGGTCTGTTGAGTGGTAGGCGCCTGTATAGCAGCGCATCCACTGTAACGGCTTGCTGGGTGCTGATAGATGTGAGTGTCAGCGTCAGTCACACTGGCTGTTTGGTATAACGTGTCCCCGTGTTGTCCTCCCTCTTCCCCGTCACCCCAGAATACAGTGATTGACCCCAAGAATGATCTATCCTACACCATGTGGAAGGACGTCCCCGTCCCGTTCTTCATGTCCGTCTACTTCTTCAACATCCTCAATCCCAAGGAGATGCTAAAGGGAGAAAAACCCATGGTGGAGCAGAGGGGACCCTATGTGTACAGGTAACTTGCAGAACAATCGCCGCCACGCATCCCCCGGCAGATAAACTGCCCCCGCACCGCAGATCCCTTTACTTCCTTTCCTTGTCTCTTGTCCTACACAATAAAGTCCACGGTGGCACTCATATTGCAAATATCTGAATTTGGTCACAGTTGGATTCAAATCAAAATATTCATTCTCATTTATATTTCATATGCCAAAAATATTTTTTTGTTCTTCTTTCAAATAAATAGTCATCCTTCACAGTAAAAGCTGCTTTTGTTTTTGCAAGTGTGATTCCATTTAACTGACCCAAGCCTAGGAACAGTGTGTTCCTTGTATGTAGGTCAGCGCGAAGTGGCCCGGTGCTGTTTTAACACAGTGAAATTATGACACAGACGCAGTGTTACGTAAGCCCCCTGTAGGTGAACCAAGGGCATGTTTCTGGTGAAACCGCTCCGTTTCAGGGTTTGACTTTTCATCCCGCCCACCTTTCTGCCGCTTCTGTCCTTCCTCAGGTGGCTGTGTGATCAAAGCCGGATGTACTTACCCAAGTTACATATGTCATACAGTGACACGGCTATTAGTGTCTGCTTCTTCTGCCGGCTTGTTCCCTCCTTCCCAGGGGTGGCCACAAGGGATTTGACACTGTCCATTGGTACCCTGTGAGGGCAGTGTATTTTTTTTTGAAACATTGATGGGGGATATGGTGAGTTCTGAATAGGACATAAGTGATTACAGCCTAGCTCAGGGGTGGGCAGTCTCATCCAGAAAGGGCCGGTGTGGCTGAACTAAGCAGTTACACACCTGATCCCACTAACCAACCAGTAGGGTCTTTGCTGAGGAACTTGATTAGGAGACACAGGTGTGTAACTTCTTGGTTGGAAACAAAAACCTTCATCCAAACCAGCCGTTTTTGCGTAAGACTGCCCACCCCTGGTTGATTATGGAAGGTAGTCGATCATTATTCAATAAAAGAGAAAATTGATGAAAGGATATGGCAAGTCACTTTAAAAGGAAACTGCTCATTATTTTTGATTCACTTACCTGTCCTCACAATTAACAGCGATTACGTCTAAAACATATTACTACTACTACTACTACTACATTTGGCTGCTCCCATTAGGTGTCACCACAGCGGGTCATCCGTTTCCATCTCTTCCTGTCCTCTACGTCTAAAACACAATAGTCTTCAACATTTTGAGATGTATCATATAGTCTATTAGGCTGTTGACCAAGAACAGGAACAGTTTTCTCATTTTCTCATGCTATTCTGACATTAATCGAAACACTTTTACAAAAAGTTGTTTATCCTTTCTGATTTTCCCATAGGGCTTAATTGCGTTAGTAAGGAGGAAACTTCAAGGAAGTCATCCAGGCCAGTCTTGTCTTGCTGAGGATGGTTTTTTTATGTGAACTTGTAATTTAGGCTGTTAAAGTTATACCTCACTCACTGCCTAAGGCTTAATTTGCAACTCGGGATCACTTCAGAGCATGTAATACACATACTCTCCACTAGGGGATACCGTGTCAGTGTCACATTTTGCCCCACCTGGGCGGGAGATGCCTACATTTTTTTTTTTTGGGCCTCTTCTTTTCTATCGGCTCTGTGCCTAACTGTAGTCCGCTGACTTCCGGTTTCTACTGCAGCGGTCATACCAGTTTCCTGTTTGTTGGCGTGGGCTGTTGACCATGGCATATTTTTCACGATGCCTGCAAGATGTAGCATGGATAAATGTCAACCACACGCACACAACTGTCCACACACTTTCACCTGCACCTACCAGCAAACGGGGGAAAAGTTTCAAGTTGTACACATCAAGATACGTCCGCACGTATGAGGGTAGGTTCATAAATGACAAGATGTCGACCCGTGCACATTTTTAGGATCAAACTCAAACCGTTAAAGATCCCCCTGTACGTGTGGTCGCAGGTGTTTAGTCACCATGCTTAACAGTTGGAGACAGTCGCCTCGTGCAAGGCGAATCTCCCTCCACACCCGACACGGCCCGACCGGAGTGCGTCATCCCCACTGAGGTGATGAAATTAGGCAAGTCTGAATCCGAACGCCGAGCTGTTTTCGGGCCACAGTGTGGGCAGCGGTTGTTGACGGTCTTGGCATGGCTTCCTGCAGAACGGGTTTGCATCGCGGTCAGAGGATATTGTCAAATCATGTCGATTTTATTCGTATAGCCAAATATCCCAAATTACATATTTGCCTCAGTGGGCTTTACAGTAACACAACATCCTGTCCTTAGACCCTCGGCATCGCGGTTAATGGAATAGAATAGGACTCTATTTAAAGGAGCCAGAAGTTGCTTTAAGTGACTTATGCTGTCGGACAAACGCCGAAACATTGAAAACCGGACCAGCCAGCCAATCTCTGCAGCTTAAAGAAACAGAAAAGAGACGTGAAAGGATATTTTGGGGAAAAGGAAATAAGAAAGTGAAGGACTGTGAAAGGACGTTGAATTGAGACGGCAATAAAATCTGGAGGATGTGTGCAACTTGAAACATCCCCGCCGTGGGCTGGTAGGCGCAGGGGAAAGTGGGTCGACCGTTGTGTGCATGTCGTGGACATTTATCCACGGTGAAGCCTGCAGGCATCGCCACAAACACGCCATTGTAGCGAGCGCCAACAAACAGGAAACTGGTATGACCGCCGCAGTAAAAGCCGGAAGTCCGTGGACTACAACGTACAGAGTGTCGATTTTCTTTCTGCCAAAGCAGAAATGGCGGACGCTCCTTTTCTCCGCAGGGGGAAATGCGACGGTTTAAGAGTTGAGGCGTTACAGTGCGTTTAGATGACATGTCTAGTGTGAAATGTGAATTTTGCTTTTATAGTCGTCGTTCGGTGAATGTGTATGGTCTTTATTTTGTTAGCTGCTGTGAAGATTCAGGTCTCGGCAGAAAGTTGTTGGAATGCCGGGTTTTCTGCCGTTGCCATGGTGATAACAATGGCCGCCGCCGCCGCGGAAACCGCGCAGCTTGCTCGTTGTTCGACTCGTTGTGTTCGCGTTGTGTAGTCACCTGAGCTGCTGTTATTACTCATTATGAGCTGCTGTTATTACTTATTATGAGCTGCTGTTATTACTCATTATGAGCTGCTGTTATTACTCATTATGAGCTGCTGTTATTACTCATTATGAGCTGCTGTTATTACTTATTATGAGCTGCTGTTATTACTCATTATGAGCTGCTGTTATTACTCATTATCAGCTGCTGTTATTACTTATTATGAGCTGCTGTTATTACTCATTATGAGCTGCTGTTATTACTTATTATGAGCTGCTGTTATTGCTCATTATCAGCTGCTGTTATTACTTATTATGAGCTGCTGTTATTACTCATTATCAGCTGCTGTTATTACTTATTATGAGCTGCTGTTATTACTCATTATGAGCTGCTGTTATTACTTATTATGAGCTGCTGTTATTACTCATTATCAGCTGCTGTTATTACTTATTATGAGCTGCTGTTATTACTCATTATCAGCTGCTGTTATTACTCATTATGAGCTGCTGTTATTACTTATTATGAGCTGCTGTTATTACTCATCAGCTGCGGTTATTACTTATTATGAGCTGCTGTTATTACTTATTATGAGCTGCTGTTATTACTCATTATCAGCTGCTGTTATTACTTATTATGAGCTGCTGTTATTACTGTTATTTCACGTCGCTGCTTGATGATGTTCGTTCAGTATAAAAAACGGAAAACGTACATTTTAGAGTGGCCCCGTCGATGACGTAGGCTGCTCCTTCTTCTTCTCTGGATTTCTGAGCACATGGGGCACTTTAGTAAAGTCATGAAGCGGCCGAACAAACGTTTGGAAACTGTGATAAAAAACCCCCAAATAAAACATGTAGGCGCCTTAAATACACTTCGACGTTATTGAACCATGACCTTTAAACCTTGACCCCTGACCCCTCTGCCCATGCCGAGAAAAAAAGACAAAACAAAATAACAAACTGCCAGCCTAGTGTAAACTACTAATAAGACACGTTAGCCCCTAGCTAACGGGTCTGACCCTCTAGTCGAGCGGCTAGTGATGTTGCCTTGTGGTGCAGTACACCCCGTATCGAATCCCGCACCGGGCAAGAACATAACCGGTTACACAAGCTTACCGTGTCCTGTCCTATAGTGTTACGCGTGTCAGGTCCAGCCCCGAGACACAAGTCGAGACACATGTCCAGCCGAGCAGCGCCACCAGCAGACAGCGTGGCGTGAGGAGGGAGCTTTATCGCCACAACACAAACACAAACACAAACACACAAAAAACCAGCTGACTTCGAAAGCAAAATGCAAATCCTCTTACAAAGAACCGCATCACATCAGACCAGCTGTGTGTGCACGTCAGAGGACTATGGTGAAAATGGGCGGGGATGCAAAACGCATGACAGCCACCCCCCCACCACCCACCACCACCACCCCACAAAGCCAACAAAATGTCATGTAACCTGGGTAGCGGGGCAGTCTATTCTGTGGCCTACCAACACGGGGATCGCTGGTTCGATTCCCCGTGTTGCCTCCGGCTTGGTCGGGCGTCCCTGCAGACACAAGTGGCCGTGTCTGTGGGTGGGAAGCCGGATCCCAGATGGCAAAATTGCTGTGGCCCGGACCCGTCCGTCCCACACCCGGCACTTCATCCGGCCCACATACCGCGTGGCACTTGGGCGGTCCGCTCCTGTTTGCCAGATCTGGGCCAGAACCAAGCCATAGTAGTGACGCACGTGTCACATATTTGCCAAAGGTGGCCCGTATTTGTTTGGGATATTTGGGCCATATTCGCCATTTACCACACGGGCCACTTCAGGGTCACATCCAGGTCACATGTCACCCAGAGCACCACATCTTTGCCAGAAAAGGCCCACATGTGACTTGGCATATTTGGGCCATGTGTGCTGTTATACATGTGGGCCACGTCAGGCTCACATCCATTTTGTCAGGGCCATCAGTGCCGCATCATTGCCTGAAGTGGCCCACATCCAGATGCTGTCTGGGATGTGGGTATGTGTCCTGGTCGCTGCACTAGCGCCTCCTCTGGTTGGTCGGGGCGTCTGTTCAGGGGGAGGGGTTTCTGGGGGGAATAGCGGGATCCTCCCACGTGCTACGTCCCCCTGGTGAAACTCCTCACTGTCAGGTGAAAAGAAGCGGCTGGCGACTCCACATGTATGGGAGGAGGCAGGTGGTAGTCTGCAGCCCTCCCCGGGCCGGCAGAGGGGGTGGAGCAGAGACCGGGACGGCTCGGAAGAGAGGGGTAATTGGCCAAGTACAATTGGGGAGAAAAGGGGGGGGGATTCATGTAAGTGAAGACGTCATAACAGAACACACACAGACAAGCAGCCGTTAGCGACAGACAGTTCAGCACCACGGACAGGGCACAGCGTCACGGCCCTCTGGAACCCACCACCACCACCAATGTTAATAGAGATGTTCCACTTAATGTGCAGAATGACCGCTGAGATGGTAAATCTTCCTGGCTGACTGGTAATTCTGCATAGAGACCTTTGACCTGAACACGTGGACTCAGCACAGCGGCGGCGGAGGCCGGAGTTCCCTCAGTTGGCACGGCGGCCTGCTGGATTTGAAAGAACTTACCAAATGAACGGGTCAGATTTCGCATGCCGGATTTTCAAAAATGAGGTACCATTGGACTACTTGGATCAAGCCAAGTGCAACGCAACCCATGACGTCATGTCCCTTCAGGACCTGACTGCTTGCTGCCTAATAAGTCCCACCTCCGGATGGTCCCGTTGTAACGAGACGGTCGGTGTTGTTCACTGACCTGTCAGTGGTTTTGGCTGATTGGTGTATATAGTATAAGGTATACAGATATTGTAATCATAATTTTAAAAGTATTCACAGTCCACATATTTTGTCCTATTTTCACCAAATTTCTCTTTATTTTTATTTTTATTGGATTTTCGGTTTTTGAAACTGTTGGATCAAACTTGCGTGCAGGGAGAAAGGTCGTATCTCAGAAGCTGTTGGATGTGATGACACCAAACTTGGTGTATTCACTCAGGACGCCTTCTTGAGTTTAACAAAAAAGACAAATTGTGTCATTGTGTTGTCACTGGCGGGCACAACAATGAGCAAAAATATGTTTCGGCTAATAACTGTTGATGTGTGTTTGTGTTAAATGACTGAGTCGCGTGTCTGGGGATACCGTGGGGGGTCCCAAGCTGGGACATGGCAACTTCGCATGTCAACCTAATTGAAGTGGACCCCATATTTGATTCCATCAAAGTAGTTAAACATTTTCATAGGCTCAAACTTGGCAAAGATGATCTTCAGACCAAGCCTAACAACAGTTATCAGAGATATTTTTGATTTGTAAAACCGTTTGTCTGTCACCACCAGTCACAAGGACTGCGGGCATATCTCAGCAACGTTCTGATGTACTGACACCAAACTGGGTATGTGGACTCGGGGACACTTCCCTAGGGATATGCTTGGACTGTTTGGGCCCCTCATTCCTGCTTGCCATATTATTATTATTATTATTATTATTATTTCTTCTTCTTCTTCTAGGATGTCTATGGACGCCCCTAGAACCGTGTAGTAAAAAGTTGTGAAATTTGGCACTATATTTTTTCTTCTTCTTCTCCTAAAACCGAGAGGAACGCATACGTCCGTCACAGCCCGTTGAAAATGGCGGCTATGCCGCCAAACCGGAAGTGAGTCATAATTCAGCGACGGTTTGATGTATCAAGCCCAGACTTGGTACATGGACTCAAGACCCCATTCTGAGGAAGCACAACAACAAAAAAAAGAAAAAAATCGGAGTAATTTTTAATTTGACCACTGGGGGTGGGGGTGGGGGATACTGCAATAACAACAAAATGGTGTTGGCTAGTAGCAGCTGATGTGTTTTCCTTAAATAACTGATGGATGTGTGGCGATACCGTGGGAGGTCCCAAGGCCGAGACATGCCAACTTCTCATGTAACCGTAATTGATCCGGCCGCCATATTGGATTTTATTGAAACGTGTAAACATTTTCACAGGCCACAAAGCTTGGCCAAACGTCACCAAACTTGGCACAGACGTTCTTCAGACCAAGCCTCACACAGGGTTTCAGGCGGGTTTTGATTTTCAGAACTGTTCGTCCAAATACCAATAGACAGGAGTCACACAATTAATAATAATTAATAATTTCCAACAATTTATACAAAGCCAAGAGTACAGTAATAAGTATTTCTAAAACTGCCTTAACTTAAAATTGTTTAACAAAGTCAGGAACAGTTTGCTGGCTGGGTTTATGCTGAGTATTAGCGGGACCTGGACGAGTACTAGCAAATACTGCTCAGAATAAAAATACTGCTCAGACTACAAATACTGCTCAGACTACAGAGCTACACAGGAAGTACATGGAGAAAGTCCTAGACGACTTCAAGTAAAAGTGTCTTTTTGTTTCAATGCAAAACTGTGCTGACGGGTCAGTTGCCGTGTCAGCCGTTCTTTGTGTTTCAGTTTGCTGTTCATAAAAATATGTAAAATGTGTTTGGGTTTTGTTGTTTGTTTCAGGAAGCGGTGCCAGAAGGACAACATCACCTTCCATGCCAACAACACGGTGTCGTACAAGGAATACCGGAGGTACTTCTTCGAGCCCAGCATGTCTGCAGGAAACGAGTCCGATACAGTCACCATCCCAAACATGCTGGTGTTGGTACGATGTTGTTGCTACAACACACACACACACACACACATACACACACACATACAGTGAGTGGGTAGTGCAGTGTGTAGCACCCGGCCTCCTCTGTGTTTCAGGGTGCAGCAGTGATGATGGAGAACCTGCCGTTTGCGGTGCGGCTGATGATCAGCGCCACCTTTAAAACGTTCAAAGAGGGTCCCTTCCTGACCAAGACCGTAGGGGAGCTGATGTGGGGCTACGACAGTGGACTAGTGGACTTCCTCAATAAATACTTACCCGGCATGCTGCCCTCCACTGGCAAGTTTGGCCTCTTCGCTGAGGTGAGTAATAGATCATCTGTAAAGGATTCATAAGCTTGGACCCAGACCAAGTGGAAGGAGATGAAATGGATCCAAAACTTACTTGTTGTGTAAATCATGTATTGTAGTTACACAATGGAAAACCTTGGACAGCGCTGTCACACACCTACCAGAGAGCAGCTTCATGCTGGACTAAAAAACCAGATCTGTAAGCTGCTGTGAGCAACAGGAACCGGGCTAGGATGGTTCAGAAGTCGGCGACAGCACCATTTGTCCAGGAGCTTGTCAGCATTTGGTTTGGTGAGCTGGTACCGAAGAGGCAGTATTTTGAAAGCTAACCATAACTCGGTGTGTTCCCTTGTCATGTAGTTCAACAACTCCAACACCGGGCTGTTCAACATCTTCACTGGGAAAGACGACATCAGGAAGGTCCACAAAGTCGACTCCTGGAATGGCCTGAAGAAGGTAAAACACCCGTAGGCAAATTTCCACTAACCTGCTTAAGGCGCAGTTTGAAATTGAGGACTAAAAAAAACGAGTCACGGAAACACGTGGATTTCGGGAAAAACTCAAATGTTGCAGAAAAGTTTATACGCTCGCATGAGGTGGTTACTCAGACGACTCGACAAAACAATATTTCACAATTTTGAAACGGAAACACATTGTTTGCATTTCAGTCAAGGTAGCCACAACTGCCCGTTGTCCTGACAGCCCATTTCCCCAAACTCCAGTCGTCCGGAAAATGCCCCGATCGACCGGAAGCTCATTTGTCTGGCAAGCCTTTATCTAGAAACACAAGCCCTCTCTTCCGGAAGTACACACTCTTCCAGAAGTACACGCTCTCCCAGAAGTACACACTCTTCCGGAAGTACACCCTCTTCTAGAAGTACTACATACACTTCCAGAAGTACACACTCTTCCAGAAGTACACTCTTCCAGAAGTACACACTCTTCCAGAAGTACACTCTTTCAGAAGTACACACTCTTCCATAAGTACACTCTTCCAGAAGTACACCCTCTTCTAGAAGTACTACATACACTTCCAGAAGTACACACTCTTCCAGAAGTACACACACTTCCAGAAGTACACACTCTTCCAGAAGTACACCCTCTTCTAGAAGTACTACATACACTTCCAGAAGTACACACTCTTCCAGAAGTACACTCTTCCAGAAGTACACCCTCTTCCAGAAATACACCCTCTTCCAGATGTACACCCTCTTCCAGATGTACACACTCTTCCAGAAATGCACACTCTTCCAGAAGTACACACTCTTCCAGAAGTACACACTCTTCCAGAAATACACACTCTTCCAGAAGTACTACATACACCTCCAGAAGTACACAGTCTCCCTGGAGTTTTGTCCTGAATATCTTAGTGTATTTTGACGTGCAAATGTGAAGATACTGTTTATTAGTAATTGGTGGTGTAACATTAAAATAACTTTTGAGATGTCCGGGAAGTGTCTATTCCGTTGCCTACCAACAAGGGGGTCGATGGTCCGAATCCCCGTGTTGCCTCCGGCTTGGTCGGGCGTCCCTACAGACACAATTGGCCGTGTGTGCAGGTGGGAAGCCGGATGTGGGTATGTGTCCTGGTTACTGCACTAGCGCCTCCTCTGGTCGGTCGGGGCGCCTGTTCGGGGGGGGAGGGGAAACTGGGGGGAACAGCGTGATCCTCCCACGCGCTACGTCCCCCTGGTGAAACTCCTCACTGTCAGGTGAAAAGAAGTGGCTGGTGACTCCACATGTATGGGAGGAGGCATGTGGTAGTCTGCAGCCCTCCCCGGGTCAGCAGAGGGGGCGGAGCAGCGACCGGGACGGCTCGGAAGAGTGGGATGGGGTACAATTGGGGAGTAAAAGGGGGAACCCCCCCCCCAAAAAAACAGCTCTCGTGAGATTGTCCTCTCTGCTTCATCAGAAATATCATCTTTCTTTTTAGTCCGCGGTGGTGTAGCGGTCTCGGCATCGGCTTTGTGTCGATGCAGTGTCCCACTGGGGACTGGGGTTCGTGCCCCGGTCTCGTCAGATCCGACTATGGCCGGACTTGATGAAGCAGCGATCATTGGCAACGCTGTCTTGGGGAGGGGGGCGGAGTCGGCTTGTGTTCGTCATGTGACCGCGCCTCTGTGTGTGTGGATTTACTCCTTTTTACTCCTTATCTCCGGCTTGTGTTTGGACAACTCTCTGTGTGTTGTTTGCATCAATAGCTGACGAACTGGGGAACCCCTCAGTGTAACATGATCAATGGAACAGCTGGGCAGATGTGGCCCCCCTTCATGACGCCCGAGTCCACGCTGCCTTTTTACAGCCCTGACGCCTGCAGGTAAAAGAAGCAAAACAAACAAACTGCACTGACTCTCTCACACATGTAGGTATTGATGCACAACTCTTTCCCCGCCTGTTTTCAGATCTATGGAGCTTGTTTACCAGCGCCCTGGCGCTTTCAAGGGGATCCCTCTGTATCGATATGTGGCTCCAAAAACCCTGTTTGCCAATGGATCCGACTACGCTCCCAATGAGGGCTTCTGCCCCTGCAGACAGTCTGGCTTGCTCAATGTCAGCAGCTGCCGACACAGTGAGTGCTCAAATGAGGAATATGTATCTCATACTGGGATGTCAGCTACACACCTTTTTGTGTTATAAATGCACCCTCACCATGCCGCCACCGTGCCAGACAACACAGCAAACACAGTATAAGGTATACACACATGAAGACCAAAAGCTAAAAATAAGTTAAAAGAGAGCTGGAGTACAAAATACCTACAGACATTCAGTGGGTAGCCAGGTTCAGGTGGGCAACAGCTTGTGGAAAGAAGCTGTTTTTGAGCCTGGTAGTGCAGGCTCTGAGGCTCCTGTAGCGCCTCCCAGAGCGCAGGGGGGAGAACAGTCCATGGTTGGGGTGGGTGGGATCTCTGCTGATGCTCAGACCCCTTCGAAGGCAGCGTTTGTGATAAATGTCTTTTATGGCTGGGAGCTGGGTACCGGTGATATGCTGGGTCGCCATGACGACCCGCTGCAGAGCTTTCTGGTCTACTGAGGTGCAGCTGCCGTACCACACTGAGATGCAGCTGGTCAGGATGCTCTCTATGGTGCGTTGTTCCTGTAAGGGGCGGGAGCTAAAACAACGACGTCCTATCAAACGAACGACCGAGTTAAATGATTGGCACGAGTGGGCTGTCTATCAAACCCTCAGCGACACGTGCGTTTGTTACGCACATAGCGGTTGCGCGTACACAAAGGCCGGCTGCTAACACACGGCTGCCTGCTAGCTACCTAGCGAGCCGGTCGTGACTGCTACAGCAACGGAGCCGGACCCTGAGGAATAAAGGTAGTTTCCTCGGACGTGTGTGACATCATCCGGTGCAGCTGATCCGGCTCCGCTCGGAATGATGCTGGTCTCAGGGGGAATGCTTTCGCTTCAGTCCGCTGGAGTGTCCGGAGCGCGTGCATGTGTGTGTTTTCGGGGCGTGGCTTTGCAGGCATCCTGATGCTTTCTGATTGGGAAGGGCGGTGTCGAACTCGGTTTAATGGTTTGAAAATGCTTCGAAGTTCTGCCCAGAATCGACAGCCCGCTGTTGCTCCTTTAACATTGAAACCATTTACAGTAGTATTCTGCGCGTACCGAGTCAGCGTGGGGCAGTTAGGGGCAGTTAGGGGCATTAGTTTGCATGTACCTATGCTTAATGGACCCAGTTTGGTCCACATGAAGGACTGCTGGGATAGGCTCCATCATCCCCGCGACCCTGAGAGCAGGATAAGCGGTTTGGATAATGGATGGATGGATGGATGGATGGATGGATGGATGGATGGATGGATGGATGGATGGTTGGATGGATGGATGGATGGATGGAGACTTCAGGTATTCTGTGACTATGGTCAATTCAGTAATTATCTCATTGTCACAGTCTACGAGACTAACTGGCTCGAGATACCGTTGACCTTAAAGCTCCTGGAAAAACTGAAAGTACAGTTTCATACAGATTCGGGGGAGCTTTACAGTCCATGACATCTGTGTTATCCTACCCATAAATATTGGTTGTATATTATCCCAAAAGTAGGAATAGAACTCAGCAGGAAGTCCATCTAAACCCCGGGGCCTCCTTAAAAAAATAAAAAGAGAAGAAGAAGAAAAGTATCCCTCGTCTCCTCCTCTTTGCTGATGTGTTTGTCTGGTTTAGGGTGTTCCAGCAGAGTTTGTCTGGGGTTTTCAGGAGAGTTGCCAAACGTTTCCCTGGTTTATTTGCTCCAAGTGTAGGGTAGATGTGCCCTACTGAACTACATTTGTAGCTGTATGTTTGATCAACAGTGTGTCAAAGTCCAGGGTCACCTTCTGTGGGTTACTTTCTTCTTCTGGTTCCAATTTCTGATTGGTTCTTCTCGAATTCTGATTTGAGTTTTCCTTTTTCTTTTCTTTTTCTTTTGCAGAAATGATTTAAACCTTGATAGGTATGAAATTATAACCCCCCTACCCCCCATATGGGCTTTAAAAGCATACCAGATGACATGAGGAAGGGGCGTCATCTTCTATACTAATGCTTCTGAGAGTATACATATATACAGTGGTGTGAAAAAGTGTTTGCCCCCTTCCTGATTTCTTATTCTTATACAAAGATAACACAAGTAAACACAAAATGCAGTTTTTTAATGAAGGTTTTTATTATTAAGGGAAAAGAAAAATCCAAACCTACATGGCCCTGTGTGAAAAAGTGATTGCCCCCCCCCCTTTTAAAACATAAATTAAGTGTGGTTTATCACATCTTTGGAAAGCTGAGTTCAATTTCTCTAGCCATACCCAGGCCTGATTACTACCACACCTCTTCTCAATCAAGAAATCACTTAAATAGGACCTGCCTGACACAGTGAAGTAGACCAAAAGATCCTCCAAAGCTAGATATCATGCTGCAGTCCAAAGAAATTCAGGAACAAATGAGAAACAAAGTAACTGAGATCTATCAGTCTGGAAAAGGTTATAAAGCCATTTCTAAAGCTTTGGGACTCCAGCGAACCACAGTGAGAGCCATTATCCACAAATGGCGAAAACATGGAACAGTGGTGAACCTTCCCAGGAGTGGCCGGCCAACCAAAATTACCCCAAGAGCACAGCGACGACTCATCTAAGAGGTCACAAAAGACCCCACAACAACATCCAAAGACCTGCAGGCCTCACTTGCCTTAGTTAAGGTCAGTGTTCATGACTCCACCATAAGAAAGAGACCGGGCAAAAATGGCCCGCATGGCAGAGTTCCAAGACGAAAAAAGAACATAAAGGCTCCTCTCAGTTTTGCCAGAAAACATCTTGATGATCCCCAAGACTTTTGGGAAAATACTCTGTGGACCGATGAGACAAAAGTTGAACTTTTTGGAGGGTGTGTGTCCCATTACATCTGGCGTAAAAATAACACCACATTTCAGAAAAGGAACATCATACCAACAGTAAAATATGGTGGTGGTAGTGTGATGGTCTGGGGCTGTTTTGCTGCTTCAGGACCTGGAAGACTTGCTGTGGTAAATGGAACCATGAATTCTGCTGTCTACCAAAAAATCCTGGAGGAGAATGTCCGGCCATCTGTTCGTGACCTCAAGCTGAAGCGCACTCGGGTTCTGCAGCAGGACAATGATCCAAAACACACCAGCAAGTCCACCTCTGAATGGCTTAAGAGAAACAAAATGAAGACTTGGGAGTGGCCTAGTCAAAGTCCTGACCTGAATCCGATTGAGATGCTGTGGCATGAACTTAAAAAGGCGGTTCATGCTTGAAAACCCTCCAATGTGGCTGAATTACAACAATTCTGCAAAGATGAGTGGGCCAAAACTCCTCCACAGCGCTGTAAAAGACTCATTGCCAGTTCTCGCAAATGCTTGATTGCAGTTTTTGCTGCTAAGGGTGGCCCAACCAGTTATTAGGTTTAGGGGGTAATCACTTTTTCACACAGGGCCATGTAGCTTTGGATTTTTTCCCCCTTAATAATAAAAACCTTCATTTAAAACCTGCATTTTGTGTTTACTTGTGTCATCTTTGTCTAATATTTAAATTTATTTGATGATCTGAAACATTTAAGTGTGACAAACATGCAAAAAAATAAGAAATCAGGAAGGGGGCAAACACTTTTTCACACCACTGTGTATACATATATATATATACTATATGTGTGTGTGTGTGTGTGTGTGTCTCTCTCTCTCTCTCTCTCTGTCTGTCTGTCTGTCTCTCTCTCTTGTATATATATATATATATATATATATATATATATATATATATATATATATATATAGTTGTCATGTACTAATCACCTCAGGATCTGCTCGGTTCAGCCTGCACACCTTTTGCAAAAAACATCATCCGTTGGTACACCAGAGCAAGGCAGGGGGGAGCTGTCTGACATGATAATTTCATGAGTTTTTGAGAATGTCAACAAGTGCTTTGAAACAACAGTGCTGTTGTGTAACACTGCTCAGCGCATGAATAAAAGGGACAGACTGTGCATGATATAAAACCCTCCATGAGTTCTCATGTGGACTTGTCTTACCACAATCCACGAGAAACTTACTTTAAACTACTTTTCACACCAGTTTGATCCAATCTGCATAATACATACAAGTGTTATGACATCATCCGTTGTGGTATTCCCTGATGGAAATGCATCCAGTATTGTCTGAAGTTCACGAAGGACATTTAAGTCTGCTGCTAGTGGAGTACACACAGGAACCAAATCGTGTTCTTCTCCATGAGTACAACATTATACAACTAAAAAAAATCAACCTTGATGATATCTGTACATTCAAATCTAGCAATTTAACAGTGCGCCTGGAAAAATGCAAGCTATTGTGTGCTTTCAATGCACACGGGCTGGAAAAACTCAGGTTTGAAAGATCAGCTCGAGACGCTGACTTGTTTAAACTCGGCCTCTGAGAAGATGGAGGGGTTGATATATATTTGATCCGTCAGTGTGCTGCGGCACATAGAGCTGCTTTGTGTTTTATACTTGAATCAAGAAGGGATTTTATTTGTTATCGCCTTGACACAACATCAACGTCACTGGACTGTCAACGGCCGTGAATTGGAGGGTTTACTGTAAAGTGGACTTGTCTCTAGGCCGGCGCTTTCCCCAAGCCGCTTAGTTCCTGCATCCCTATGGGTGACGGGTTCAGTGGAGCTGCAGTGGGCAGCTGGTTGTAAGATCTGGAGGTATGGCTTCACAAAACCACTTCCCAGGAAACTGTCGAGTCCAGCCCTACGTGACCATTTTGTCAGGTGGTCTGCGTCGTTTTTTATCTGGAAGGGACTGTGATGCAAATGAAGAAATATCCGGTTAATTTGTTCTCTATTCAACAGATTCTCCTGTCTTCATCTCTCATCCTCACTTCTTCAATGCTGACCCCGTGCTCCTGGACTACGTGCAGGGCCTTGAGCCTAATGAGGAAGAACACGGTCTCTTCATCGACATTCACCCCGTGAGTAGCGACAGAGGACTCGCACACTCGTTCACACCACAATACGTGTTCAGTACCACAGCTTTTACAACAGTAGGTTGTACCACTACCACCTCTATTCCTGATGTACACTCTTTATATCAAGGTTTTCTTTAAAAACCACAACCTACACTAAGCTGTATGTCAAGAGTAGTGCCCCGCGGCTACACACCAGGCCAGTGTGAAGGTCACCGGGGAAACAAACCGGTTCAAATTCATATGCTGGGATTGATAGCAATTTCCACATTATTGAGAAACCTTATGACTTGTGTGTACGCATAACAGAATTGGTGAGAGTTTCGTTGTTACTTATTGCGCTCATGGTAATGCACAGCTCTAGAGAGAAACAAGCAATTCATGATCAAACACAACTCAATTTACACATTCCATGACTGAAAAGGAGCAGGGAGAAGACAGTCGTATTTTACCCGCCCTTTACTCGCACATACATACACAACAGAATAGATGGCCTGTCAGTCTGTTGCTCAACATCTAATACTTACAGCAACTTGAGAATTGAAAAAGATTCAAAAAGCCATGCACAATAATTCCCCATCAACTGAAAACCCATTACCTGACAACTCCATAATGTCTGATTATTCTTTCCTAATATATTTTATTAAACTGAAAGATATTTATACAACCCTTTAGATCGTTCTCTAAAGAATTCCACAGTTTGACGCCACATACCGAAATACACTTCTGCTTTACAGTACTACGTGCACACTGATGTTTAAAATTAAATGTCCCTCTATGGTCCTTTAAGGTTCATTAAGCTTGACTTGATAAACAGTCCGTTGGTGTGTTCTCTTGGATCCACTTCATGAATAATTCTTACTGCTCTTTTCTGTAATATAAACAATGGCCTTATGTTGCTCATACATATGTGTTGCCCCACACCTCCACACAGTAACTAAAATATGACAAAACAATTGAGCAGTACAGAATTCGCATTACCTTGTAATCTAACACGTACTTTGCTTCGTTCGAAACAGAAATATTCTTAGACACCTTTGTTTTACATATTTAAGCTATATGAGATTTCCATGTCAGTTTGTCATCCATTATTCCACCCAAACTTCTAAACTCAGATACTCTTTCAGTATCAACTCCATCTATAGACAGTAAAACACGTTCATCCTTTTTCTGTTTAGCAAAAACCGTAAACTTCGTTTTGTTCAAATTTAATGATAACTTATTTTCATCAAACCGTCTTTTCAGTTTGACCATTTCACTTGCAATGCTTTCTGCTAAACTTTTCAAGTCATCTCCTGAACTAAAAAAAAAAAAGTGTCATCTGCAAACAAAACAAACTGCAGTATCTTTGACACCGCACATATGTAATTGATATATACAATGAAAAGTTTCGGTCCCAGCACCGAGCCTTGTGGGACTCCACATTCAGAATTGGTGCTAAGAGGAGCTTTAGCTCGCCAGGATAGCCTATAATACCCTTTTCCCACTGGCCAAAAAACCTGCAAAAAAACCCCAAAAACAACCCGCTAATGTCCGCCTTTGGTCAATGTAAAAAGGCAGATGTTAGCGGGTTTGTTGGCCAGTGGGAAAAGGGCATAAGAGACAGATTCAAGATTCAAGATTCAAGAGTTTTATTTGTCACGTACACACAAGTACAAGTCCCGAGTGCAGTGAAATGAAAAAGGTACGAGCCCCCAAAATGTGCAAACAGCAAAGTACAACAGGTATCCCAATTTGCAATATACAATTCACAATCAACAGCTTAAGAACCCTCTGTAAAAAGAAAACAGACAGCACAATATACACAGTATCAGCACTTAGAAATAGAAATCTGAGGTATATGTACCCAAATATGAGGTATGTATGTACATAATATGAGTTATGTGTAGTCGGTTGACTTACACATGCATGTGTGTGTGTGTTTGTGTGCGACAGCTAGCATGCTGCAGCTGGAGTCATCCACTTTCACCCTAATTCACTCTTGGCAGCCAGTTACGCAAACGCCACAGGTAGAAACACTCGAGAAAACAGTGTCAAAAACAGTACATTTGACCTTTAATCTAAATGGGTTAATAACATCAGATTAGATAAACCCAGGTTGATTAATATGTGGCAACAAGGTGATGCACTTATCAGTGGTACTCAAATCTGCACTGTTAAGAGCCCCTTTGTAGCAAAATACTTCTGATTTCAGACTATCTGTCACAAGATATAGTTGTGACAGAGATACCCTGTCGCAAGATATACTGTAATCTTCCTTTTTGTAAGGATTGCCTTGTGTAATCACTGCATGGTATGTACCACCCAGCCCCCAACTTGCCAAAGAGTCGTGCAACAAGTGACAGTGTTTCCATACAAATGCGTCTCTTAGAGGCAGGTGAATGACATTGGCCAGACATAGACCAAATACTTTATGGCCATTTCGAAAACTGTGTATTATAAATGCTGTGAAGGCAAGGTAGTTTTCACTGCAGATACGATTTTCTGACATGTTTTATCGTGAAGGGAACAGAAACAGAATTCACCTAAGTGAGGGACTTTACTTATGTTGACTCCCCCGTTGGCTGGGAGTCTTATGTTTTCTAGATCCTTATCTGGGTCTTTTGTATTAACATTTTAAAAAGAGGTTACAACAAACTCATGTGAGATAAATGCTTGATAAAAACCCAATTATTTCTCAGCCACGACTAGGTAATTGTAGGTTTAGTCTTTTACAAAGGTGACGGTGTTTAATTGTTTGTAAAAGCCAGTATATTAAAGTAACGTGTTCTGCAGTAGCTTGGATTCATGCCCATTTTCAGCAATCTTCAAACTGTCTTTCCCCTTAATCACTTGGTAGGGAAGTCACTATGGTACAACATTATACAATGTTTGTATTTATAGATGGGGATCGATAAAAATACTCAATTTATCTCAGAGGGACTTTTGGGAAAGCATTGCCTCATAATGTTTCGTCGGGTCTCTGGCACTTTATTCACTTAAACAGGCCTTCTGATGTGCTGTTAGTTTTGACTCTTGTCCGTTGGCCTGCCATGCCTCAGCTATGTGATTGAATATAAACTCAGGTGGCACAGAAAGCTACCTTCGAACTTCTTTTTGTGATGTCCTTTTATGCAAACAAAAAAGTAACAAAAACAAATCGTTCCATATAATTCAGTATTGGTATTTGTAATCTTAAACTGATAGCAACAGCATTTCATACTTGTCTCCTCTACCTTTTGACACCAGGCTGTGATGAGGACAAGTGGTAAGACGGATGTGCAAAACTTAACTATGACTCCATGAAAACACAACTGTGACTTCATGAAAACATAACTGTGACTTCATGAAAACACAACTGTGACTTCATGAAAACACAACTGTGGCTTCATGAAAACATAACTGTGACTTCATGAAAACACAACTGTGACTTCATGAAAACATAACTGTGACTTCATGAAAACACAACTGTGACTTCATGAAAACATAACTGTTACTCCATGAAAACATAACTATGACTCCATGAAAACGCAACTGTGACTTCATGAAAACATAACTATGACTTCATGAAAACACAACTGTGACTTCATGAAAACACAACTGTGACTCCATGAAAACACAACTGTGACTTCATGAAAACACAACTGTGACTCCATGAAAACACAACTGTGACTTCATGAAAACACAACTGTGACTCCATGAAAACATAACTATGACTCCATGAAAACATAACTATGACTTCATGAAAACACAACTGTGACTTCATGAAAACATAAATAGGACTTCACGAAAACATAACTATGACACCATGAAAACAACTGTGACTTCATGAAAACATAACTGTGACCCCATGAAAACATAACTATCACCCCATGAAAACATCACTGTGACTCCATGAAAACATAACTATGACTCCATGAAAACATAACTATGACGTCGTGAAAACATAACCATGATTTCACTAAAACATCAGCCTTCATGAAAACATAACTATGACTTCAGAGGGTTTTTTAATTAAAGATGTAAATGTATAAATGCTATAATCATCTCAGCCAAATAAACAGCAATACCCCAATCAACAGGTAGTAATCGATTGACTTTCACGGTTATGAGCGTACTGCATGTCGTATGCAACTCCTCCCAGCACAGCCATAAATGAACCATGGCAGCAGTTGTAATCTGCTGGGAGATAAGCTAATTGGTAATGTAGGTATTTCTAAATGATGCGAGCTGTTCGTGGATTAGGGGTTGTAATTCGCTTGACATGACTGAAGTAGGTTTCGGTTCTGATAAGGACAATATACCCTCAGCATAATTCCAAGATGTGCTGTGCCATTCTTTGTTATCGTCGCCTCAAATCAGCGGATGGGTCAAAGCGATTGAGCGGATGGCATCAGGTTTTTGACAAGAACAACCTAGGTTGGTACCCAGTAACATTTGAATTCATCCATCATTATTAATGGCTTGTTAAAAATGCCTCGTTTAAACGTGTCTTTCCAAGTCGTAACATTAACCAAATTAAGAGACGTTAATAGAATTTAGACCTACGTGGACTCTGCACTCATAACAATGCACGCCAACATTGTTTGGTTCTTCAGTTTTAGAAAGAGGGCGTGTGTCCGAGGCGAGACGTGCTAAGCTCTGTTAGTTTATCTGTAGTGTGCTAGATAAAGGAAAACACAGCACAGCGTTCTCTGGAAATTGAAGCAAGGCTCGGTACAGCCTTATCGCTGCTTTCTGTTTTGGGCAGCGGTTAGTGTCTTTGGGCGTTTGGCTGGCATTTCCTCCAGCTCGATGTGCACTGCAGGTATGCAGCCCACTCCACTTCATATTAACTTTTTATGAGAGCCACATGACAGGAGCAAAGCTCTGATTTCAACCTAAAGGTCTCTCAGGATATTAGAGAGCGGGCGAGAGCTTGTGGATAAGCTGGTGTTTATGACAACTGATTGATAACAATTGCTAGATAACCGAAGGGCTTACCCAACTCGGGAGTTAATGTTCTCGCACAACATGCGGGCATGGCTCACGAAGCGCTGTCTGTCGGGAAACCCTCTCCCAGACTACTGGGAAATGATTAAAAAGGCCGAAAACCCCCACAGCAAAGCTGAGAAGGGACCGCATTTCTTTGAAAATAAGACATGTTGTAAATCCCGGAGCTGTGCGAGATAACACTGTCAGATGTTGACTCTGGCAGTGTCGCGGTCCTGGCTGAGTGTTTGGTGCATACCGAATCCAAACCTGCTCCATCGCAGCCCAGCTCAGAACAACAGAAAACAGCCAGTGGGCCTGGATCCTTCAGGCTCGCCCCTCTGCAGCGGGCCAAGTGTTGCAGCAGCACGTTGATGACGCCGATGTTTTTCTCTCTTCTCATATCATCTCAGTCTTGCAGTTAGTGAAATTATGGTCAGTCTACTATTTCGGAGATCTAGCTGTGAGTTGTGCTTGTGGTGACTTGTAATGGCTTGTTATCTCTCGTTGAGGCCGAGTCCAAAGTGAAGCGTGACCGGTTCTCGGTGCCTGACAGTTGATTTGATTGATAAGACAAGTGCTGTGATAACTTCTGATAACTGGAGGTAATTCCATTGATCCATGGGACAGAGTGAGCAAACTTTTAAAGTCCCAAACCGGGAGCATCCGGGTGACGTGGCGGTCTATTTCGTTACCTACCAACATGGGGGGTCACCGGATCGAATCCCCATCTTACCTCCGGCTTGCTCGGGCGTCCCTACAGACACAGTCGGTCGTGTCTGCGGGTGGGAAGCCGGGTGTGGGTATGTGTCCTGGTCGCTGCACTAGCGCCTCCTCTGGTCGGTCGGACAGTTTGTTCGGGGGGGGGGGGTGAAACTCCTCACTGTCAGGTGAAAAGAAGCGGCTGGCGACTCCTCATGTATGGGAGGAGGCATGTGGTAGTCTGCAGCCCTCCCCGGATCAGCAGAGGGGGTGGAGCAGAGACCGGGACGGCTCGGAAGAGTGGGGGCTAATTGGCTGGACACAACTGGGGAGAAAACGGGAGAACCCCCCCCCCCCCCCAAAAAAAGTCCTAAACCGGAGCACTGGCAGGAGACATGCATAATGTGCATCCTAATTAGGCTCGTTAGCAGCTCTGTGACACAGTTGTCTGTTTCTTACCCTGACATAGACAACGATCCTCTGTGTTCTTTAATGCAAAGTAAGCTGCACCAGCAAGGCTGTGGTAAAGAAGAGCAGCATGGCAAACTGTCTTGGGGGACATACCTGCAACTGGGGCCTGTTTGCCAGTCACAGAAGTCTTCAGCAGCACTACCATGTGAATGCTGCGGCTGTGATGACGTCACCAGCGGGTGAATGAAGTTGACCCGGGACATCAGGTCACCGTGCCACGGGATCGCTTCGTGACTGTACCAGCTGCAGCTCTTAGAAACGTCAGCCAGACACGAGGGAGTATTTGTTTTATGCTGTGTATCCCATGCAGTTGAGTGCGTTTTCTAAGTGCTTTAGTGTTGCGGGGGGGGGAGGGGGGTAGGACGGGTTTCTCTTATTCCGAGTCATAACCTGCATATCAGATGGTAAGGAGGTAAAGAATGGCCTTTGACTCCCCACGTCATATGCGAGGCAGCTTTGTGCGGCGTGCAGAGGACTTACTGATCACACTGATATGTGGAGTTTCGGTGTGTTTTGAACCCTCTAAAGTAGCTTCCTCACAATCTCAGCACCCTACTACCTGGTTTGTACTGCCTGTGGTGCACAGATGCGTGTTCCTTATGAGCCAACGCGATGAGATCCTCACAAAAAAGTAAATTTTTAGGTCAGGCCGATTCAGCCCAGCGGGACCGCCGACGTCAGACGCGGGAAAGGGAAAATTCTCATACTGCTCAGCTGGTCAGTGCCGCAAACATTAGAAGTGAACCAAAACAACCCCCAGAAGGTGCAAAGAAGTATAATTATGGTCAATGAGGATATCCTGCTTTTGTCTGTATTGTTGTCATGCACATCATGGTCGGCTGGAGACTTCTGTGTTACATATTTCCAGCCGAAGAGTAATTATCACCTATTAAAAGTAGAAGTTGCAGAAAATAGAAGACTTCAATGTTTCCGTTATTGCCCCCCGGTGGGTTTCCCTTATTACGTCGTATGTCTCGTCTGTCTTTGCAGCAAACAGGTGTCCCGCTGAACGTGTCCATTCGCCTGCAGCTCAACCTCTACATGAAGAGGGTCTCCGGAATTACGTAAGACACTCCGTGATGTTAACCCGCGTCTCATATGGTGTCGTTTTCACCTCGGCAAAAACAATGCACAAAGTTCATCTGATTTCCTGCTTTTGTTGCCGTTTCTGAGCTGGTGTGACCTTGACTTGTTAAGTCGTGTCCTTGTCCCTGCAGAGAAACTGGCAGGATTTCTGAAGTGGTGATGCCAATGATCTGGTTCGAGGAGGTGGGTGTCTCTGTAAAGATGCATTTTAAAAGGCCTCTCTGACTACCTCGACGATATCTTATCACATATCCTTATTGCTCAGCTGATTTCTAGATGACTACAGCGCTTGTCAGCCGCAGCTTGTTTGCAAGGGAATAAAAAAAGTAAAACATGGGAAGTGGAAACTGGAATTCAAAAATTGAGCCAGCACATAAATTGTGCTCCAAACAGCACGATAGCACTCTTGAATCTTAATGTAGCACGTGCATTTCAAATCACAGATGAGGAAATCTCACGTCAGACTAATATTTTGATTTTTTAAAATGTTTATCGTTTATTATTTTATTATTTTTTAATTAATTTCTATTTATTTTTTTAATTTTGTATTTAAAATTAATTTTTTTAAATTTAATTTTTGTAATTTATAACTGATTTTATTAAAACTAAAAAAATGAATTTAATTTTTGTGCACGCAAGTGCACAATAGAAATGACACTAACTTGTTCTTGATTCTTGACTGATAATTGTTTGCAACAATTATAATTTTTGCACGTTTCTTACACAAGCGGTATTGTTTGCTGAGGCGCAATGTCGTGTTTTCTTCTCATTTCTTGTCCTTTTTTCCCCATTGTAGAAGGGGTATATAGACGGCCCCATACTCACTACGTTCCACACCAACCTGGTGGTGTTGCCTACAGTGATGACGTGGATGCAGTACGTCTTCATAGGCCTCGGCTTGGCCACTGTCGTAGTGGCCGTGGCGGTGCATCGCCGACTGAAGGTAATGCTGGCCCACGCCGTGCAGGCTGCTCTGTCTCTGTGTCCGTAAGCGTGAGTGCATTTTTGTGTGCGATTGTGTGTATGTATGATTTGCGGGGTGTAGGCGTCCATTTTTTAACAACACATCTAGCACATCACAGTTCTGCATGCTCACCTTCAGTGAGAAAGAATGCATTGAGAGGTATGCATGGGAATATAAGACTCACTCCTGTAGACCAGCATTGTATCTGATTAGCTAGTGCTGAATGTCAGTTGTTAGCATACAAACATTAATCCATAGTACATTTATCAAATAATTAAGAGATCAGGGATTAGGATTAGGTTAGATTAGGATTAGGATTATGGTAGGATTAGGTTGGATTAGGAATAGGATTAGATTCAGTTAGATTAGGATTAGTTTATGATTAAGATTAGGATTAGATTAGGAATGCAATATTCCTAAATATTGCCTTTGTTTATGCGTTATACTTTTTGCTTCTTATTTTGTCCCTAAAATCCCGCCTGTAGTCCGTGTGGTCTTGTTTTTGTTAACATGCAACGTAACTGGCATGATAACAACTGTCCTGCTGCAAAGTCCCCTTGCATGTCAACGGACATATCGACAACATGGCCCACGCTGTGTTGGGACTGCGGTGCTCGTACATGAAAGCTGGCGGCTCACATGATGTCAGTGTTTTTGCGGGTGACGCTGCTCGTGAAACACATGCTTGCACCGTAGGTCCACGTGGCGTAGCTGTGTAGCACGGTGAAAGTGTGGCGCTTATCAAGGAGAGATGCCACAGGACATCGCTTGTTGATCTTTGCATTTTTACAATGCTGACTTGATTTGCCGTCAGGTGCTTCGTTAGGGAAATCAACATCCTCGCAGTCGAACCTTTGCCCTACTGCGTTCCTGCTTCAGGCAAATATTAAACCTCAACTTATCTGCGAAGCTCGTCAGTTGGCAGCTGAGCTACATGCGTAAGTGTGAGCAGTTTGGGCACACCGGCTTTAGTTTTACTTTGCACTGTAGCTATCGTTACATTTAGAAAACACTGTGAAGGGCCTGGTTCAGTGAAGCTGGTCATGTGGACCTGGGTAGGTTCTGCAGAGGCTGCAGGGTAGGGCGTGCGGAGAGGGCTCTGAGCGCCTGTCTTCTGGTGTGTTTGCATGAGCGATTTCTCAACACAACCTTCATCCAGCACGCAAGTGTGCGCTAATGCCAAGCGCAGCGCCACACATGGGGTAACAGTACTAGTTTAAGAATGCCATCAGTTCTCCACCCACAAACCCAGCGGCGTTACAGTCGCCGCCAGATACGGCGGATATGCTGCAGATACTGGTGGATGTGGTCCGCACACAGCCCGGTGACGTCACCGCAGCCTTTCAGCATGTCAGTAGGCTCGACTGGGAATCAGTTTTGGATCTCTTGTCTTCGCAGATGTCTCAGAGATTTCATGTTGATGACTCTCACAGCGTCAAAGGACTCCCTGGTTCGTAAATTACACCGGTCCGAGCACCCGCGATCGCAGCGGACGCGGTTTTGATTTGCTCTGCCAAATTGTGACCCTCACTGATACTGCGAGATGATCCTTATAAGCGGAGGCGACCGGCGGTCGCCATGAATCCTGAATCTGATAAATCCATACTTCTGCCTCGGCCAGTAGACAAGTCGTGTCTCCACAGATGTTGTAGTCGGAGAGCGGCTGAGGTTTACTTTGCAGAAAATCAATGAGATGAGAAGGATTCCTACTTCTCTGCTTTGCTGACGTTGCTCTCTACTTGATTTGATTGTTGCATAGATTTTTTTGTCGCCCTCTGACAGACAAGCTGATCAATGCTGCTCATAGTGGTACATCAGGTGGTGGTGCCTGTGCACTGATGTTATAACTTCTGTTGCATATTAACCAGTCCCTCATGAAGGACTGCCCAGGAAATGAGCACGGCGCTATCACTTTTGATTGTGTGCAACTGTTTAATGAATGAAGTCCTTTACCTAATCTCATGTACTCTGAACTACCTGCATGGCCATAACCGCTACCAACCAAATTCACATGTTGCATGAATACACACTCGTCATAATCTATGCACACACACAATCTCGAATGAGACGGCCAGTGAAATCAGATGTGTTTGCTAGTTTCCTGTCTGTGTTGGACGGCTGATGTGTGACGACAGTCTGCTCATCTTTTAGGTATCCAGTAAAGAGCAAGTAAAAGTCCACGCTGCCAATGAAACACACAAGGACAAATTTATCATGAATGATTCAGGTGAGTGCGCACTACATTCTCATACAATGTGAGTTTGTTTCTCTTTTTGAATTTAACATGTTGACTTGATCGTAAGATAATGCAAATATCCGCCTTAAGTCCGGTGCTTAAAACATGAATTCATTCATTCATTCATTTAAATGAAAGCGTCTAGCTCTGGGTAAGTATGCACGGCATTTATATTTAATTGCTATTTTTTGAAAATTTCATGGTTCTGTAATTTTGCGTTACGCTCAGCAGAGAGTTGGGTGGTCCGAAATGGTCCGAAATCCCCCCAAATAGCACCCCGATTAAAGCTTTACATGTGAGTAGGAGGCGGCAGGGTGCTGCAGTGGTTTAGCGTGGTTGCCTCACGGCAAGACGGTCCTGGGTTCGAGCCTCGGGGGTAGTCTAGTCCAACCTTGGGGGTCGTCCCGGGTCGTCCTGTGTGTGGAGTTTGCATGTTCTCCCCGTGTCTGCGTAGGTTTCCTCCCACAGTCCAAACACATGTAGGTCAGGTGGACCGGCCGTACTAAATTCTCCCTAGGTGTGTGTGTGTGTGGAGGGGCCATGTGATGGCCTGGCGGCCTGTCCGGGGTGTCTCCGCGCCTGCCTGCTGCCCAGTGACTACTGGGCAGCAGTAGGAATCCTGCCAGTCTCCACATCCCTCTGGATTCAGAAGTGTTTTTTAAAGTAACAGTGGGCATTTAGGATACTGCCACAATAATGAAAATAGTTCTGTTAGTTTAGTGTTATGTGTAGGGTGTCTATTAGGGTGTTGCTTTGTTTAATAAGTCTCATTTCTGTCTGGCCTTTCATGCAGAACAACTAAGTCAGAGCACTGTTTACGAGAGTCATCTCTGTTCTGGATTCAGCAACAGACATACTTACATTCATATTGATTAAGTTAACAAAAAATAAATAAAACCAAGTTAGGTTTTGTTTTAATTATGTTACATGGCTAAGTTCATTAGCCTTGTGTCCTGGTTAGGGAATTCTTGTGACAACAGCCTCTACTGGCACACTCCAGCTCAAAGGGATCAGCATTTTTTCATACATTCACTTATTCATTCTTTCATGCAATCACATACTCACTGTCAGTGTTGTGTCATGAAGTGTAATCCGTGTACTTACAGCAGATGTGCCTTTTGACAGTTTCCATTTTTAATGAGGAACACGGCTAGCAGGTCAAAGTAAGAAAACAAAGTTTGGTGGATTCCTAGCAACTATTAGCAAAAGAAATTGCATTTGTCTTGTTATGCCTTCTGGTTATTACCCTGTTTAAAGGTGTACTATGTAAGAGTCATACCCATGAACATGCAGGACATCTGAATCAAAACAACAATGACCTGACTCCATCAACATGCATCCGAAAACATGAGAGGATGACATCACACGTGCATCTGAAAACATAATAAGAGGATGACATCTTACATGCTTCTCAAAACATAATGAGGATGGCATCATACATGCATCTGAAAACAAAAGAGGGTGACATCATACATGCAGCTGAAAACATAATGAGAGGATGACATCATACATGCAGCTGAAAACATAATGAGAGGATGACATCATACATGCACCTGAAAACATAAGAGGATGACATCATACATGCATCAGAAAACATTAGAGGATAACATCATACATGCATATGAAAACATAAGAGGATGACATCATACATGCACCTGAAAACATAATAAGATGATGACATTATACATGCACCTGAAAACATAATAAGAGGATGACATCATACATGCATCAGAAAACATTAGAGGATAACATCATACATGCATATGAAAACATAAGAGGATGACATCATACATGCACCTGAAAACATAATAAGGTGATGACATTATACATGCATCTGAAAACATAAGAGGATGACATCATACATGCACCTGAAAACATAATAAGATGATGACATTATACATGCACCTGAAAACATAATAAGAGGATGACATCATACATGCACCTGAAAACATAAGAGGATGACATCATACATGCATCTGAAAACATAAGAGGATGACATCATACATGCACCTGAAAACATAAGAGGATGACCTCATACATGCATCTGAAAACATTAGATGATAACTATACATGCATCTGAAAACATTATAAGAGGTTGACATTATACATCCATCTGAAAACATAATAAGAAGATGACATCGTACATGCATCTGAAAACATAAGAGGGTGACATCATACATTTATCTGAAAACACGAGGATGACATTATACATGCATCTGAAAACATAAGAGGATGACATCATACATGCATCTGAAAACATAATGAGAGGATGACATCATACATGAATCTGAAAACATAAGAGGATGACATTATACATGCATTTGAAAATATGATGAGGATGACATCATACATGCATCTGAAAACATAAGAGGATAACATTATACATGCATCTGAAAACATAATAAGAGGATGACATCATACATGCATCTGAAAACATTAGAGGATAACATTATACATGCATCTGAAAGCGTAAGAGGATGACCTCATACATGCATCTGAAAACATAAGAGGATGACCTCATACATGCATCTGAAAACATTAGAGGATAACTATACATGCACCTGAAAACATTATAAGAGGATGACATTATACATGCATCTGAAAACATAAGAGGATGACATCATACATGCACCTGAAAACATTACAGGATGACATCATACATGCATCTGAAAACATAATAAGAGGATGACATTATACATGCATCTGAAAACATAATAAGAGGATGACATCATACATGCACCTGAAAACATAATAAGAGGATGACATTATACATGCATCTGAAAACATAATAAGAGGATGACATCATACATGCACCTGAAAACATAATAAGAGGATGACATCATACATGCACCTGAAAACATAAGAGGATGACATCATACATGCATCTGAAAACATAAGAGGATGACATCATACATGCACCTGAAAACATAAGAGGATGACCTCATACATGCATCTGAAAACATTAGATGATAACTATACATCCATCTGAAAACATAATAAGAAGATGACATCGTACATGCATCTGAAAACATAAGAGGGTGACATCATACATTTATCTGAAAACACGAGGATGACATTATACATGCATCTGAAAACATAAGAGGATGACATCATACATGCATCTGAAAACATAATGAGAGGATGATATCATACATGAATCTGAAAACATAAGAGGATGACATTATACATGCATTTGAAAATATGATGAGGATGACATCATACATGCATCTGAAAACATAAGAGGATAACATTATACATGCATCTGAAAACATAATAAGAGGATGACATCATACATGCATCTGAAAACATTAGAGGATAACATTATACATGCATCTGAAAGCGTAAGAGGATGACCTCATACATGCATCTGAAAACATAAGAGGATGACCTCATACATGCATCTGAAAACATTAGAGGATAACTATACATGCACCTGAAAACATTATAAGAGGATGACATTATACATGCATCTGAAAACATAAGAGGATGACATCATACATGCACCTGAAAACATTACAGGATGACATCATACATGCATCTGAAAACATAATAAGAGGATGACATTATACATGCATCTGAAAACATAATAAGAGGATGACATCATACATGCACCTGAAAACATAATAAGAGGATGACATCATACATGCATCTGAAAACATAATAAGAGGATGACATTATACATGCATCTGAAAACATAAGAGGATGACATCATACATGCATCTGAAAACATAATAAGAGGATGACATTATACATGCATCTGAAAACATAATAAGAGGATGACATCATACATGCATCTGAAAACATAATAAGAGGATGACATCATACATGCATCTGAAAACATTAGAAGATAACATTATACATGCATCTGGAAACATAAGAGGATGTTATTGAACACACTAAAGATTGAAATGGTATAGATATTGTTTTGTACACAGAGACAAGAAGTTCTTCTGCCCTGAACTTGATCTCTGGTTATTTTGGAGGAGATGGATATATGGTAATTTTGGAGGAGATGGGTATATGGTTATATAAGGAGGAGATGGGTATATGGTTATATAAGGAGGAGATGGATATATGGTTATGGAGGAGATGGATATATGGTTATTTTGGAGGAGATGGGTATATGGTTATATAAGGACGAGATGGGCATATGGTTATACACTCACCGGCCACTTTATTAGGCACACCTGTCCAAGTGCTCGTTAACGCAAATTTCTAATCAGCCAATCACATGGCAGCAACTCAATGCATTTAGGCATGTAGACATGGTCAAGACGATCTGCTGCAGTTCAAACCGAGCATCAGAATGGGGAAGAAAGGTGATTTAAGTGACTTTGAACGTGGCATGGTTGTTGGTGCCAGACGGGCTGGTCTGAGTATTTCAGAAACTGCTGATCTACTGGGATTTTCACGCACAACCATCTCTAGGGTTTACAGAGAATGGTCCGAAAAAGAGAAAATATCCAGTGAGCGGCAGTTCTGTGGGCGAAAATGCCTTGTTGATGCCAGAGGTCAGAGGAGAATGGCCAGACTGGTTCGAGCTGATAGAAAGGCAACAGTAACTCAAATAACCACTCATTACAGCTGAGGTATGCAGAAGAGCATCTCTGAACGCACAACACGTCGAACCTTGAGGCAGATGGGCTACAGCAGCAGAAGACCACACCGGGTGCCACTCCTGTCAGCTAAGAACAGGAAACTGAGGCTACAATTCGCACAGGCTCACCAAAACTGGACAATAGAAGATTGGAAAAACGTTGCCTGGTCTGATGAGTCTCGATTTCTGCTGCGACATTTGGATGGTAGGGTCAGAATTTGGCGTCAACAACATGAAAGCATGGATCCATCCTACCTTGTATCAGCGGTTCAGGCTGGTGGTGGTGGTGTAATGGTGTGGGGGATATTTTCTTGGCACACTTTGGGCCCCTTAGTACCAATTGAGCATCGTGTCAACGCCACAGCCTACCTGAGTATTGTTGCTGACCATGTCCATCCCTTTATGACCACAGTGTTCCCATCTTCTGATGGCTACCTCCAGCAGGATAACGCGCCATGTCATAAAGCTCGAATCATCTCAGACTGGTTTCTTGAACATGACAATGAGTTCACTGTACTCAAATGGCCTCCACAGTCACCAGATCTCAATCCAATAGAGCACCTTTGGGATGTGGTGGACCGGGAGATTCGCATCATGGATGTGCAGCCGACAAATCTGCAGCAACTGCGTGATGCCATCATGTCAATATGGACCAAACTCTCTGAGGAATGTTTCCAGTACCTTGTTGAATCTATGCCACGAAGGATTAAGGCAGTTCTGAAGGCAAAAGGGGGTCCAACCCGGTACTAGCAAGGTGTACCTAATAAAGTGGCCAGTGAGTGTATAAGGAAGAGATGGATATATGGTTATATAAGGAGGAGATGGATATATGGTTATGGAGGAGATGGATATATGGTTATTTTGGAGGAGGTGGGTATATGGTTATATAAGGAGGAGATGGATATATGGTTATATAAGGAAGAGATGGATATATGGTTATTTTGGAGGAGATGGGTATATGGTTATATAAGGAGGAGATGGATATATGGTTATTTTGGAGGAGGTGGGTATATGGTTATAGAAGGAGGAGGTGGTGATATGGTTATATAAGGAGGAGATGGATATATGGTTATTTTGGAGGAGGTGGATATACGGTTATATAAGGAGGAGATGGATATATGGTTATTTTGGAGGAGGTGGGTATATGGTTATATAAAGAGGAGATGGATATATGGTTATATAAGGAAGAGATGGATATATGGTTATTTTGGAGGAGGTGGGTATATGGTTATATAAGGAAGAGATGGATATATGGTTATTTTGGAGGAGATGGATATATGGTTATCTTGGAGGAGATGGATATATGGTTATTTTGGAGGAGATGGGTATATGGTTATATAAGGAGGAGATGGATATATGGTTATATAAGGAGGAGATGGATATATGGTTATTTTGGAGGAGGTGGGTATATAGTTATATAAGGAAGAGATGGATATATGGTTATTTTGGAGGAGATGGGTATATGGTTATATAAGGAGGAGATTGATATATGGTTATTTTGGAGGAGGTGGGTATATGGTTATAGAAGGAGGAGGTGGTGATATGGTTATATAAGGAGGAGATGGATATATGGTTATAGAAGGAGGAGGTGGTGATATGGTTATATAAGGAGGAGATGGATATATGGTTATTTTGGAGGAGGTGGTATTGGAAATGGGTCTTGACCTTCATTGGTTACATTGGGTGCCCAATGGCGAGCAATTAGCAACAAAGGAGATACGTAGCTTCGGCAACCAATCTCGTGACTTGTGCTTCCTCCCTCTTGAACCTTGTTAAAGGAGGTGCTCAGGCTTCAGGGAGCAAACGGATGAACATTCGGATATTGGAAAGTGGCGCTGAACAGACCAAATGGGGACAAACTTGGACAAAAAAACAAAATTCACTCTTCAACTTTTTACTCCCATAGGCTTAAATATAGGCTGGATTGGTGTGAACATAGCGTAGCTTTGTAAAGGTGCCACCTGCAGCTGATGGAGCGGCAGTTGTACACACCACTCCTGCCATGGTGTTGGGCAGACGTCAGAAATTGTTCACCTTATTACTTGCGAATGAGAAAACAAGCTACCGCCACGTCGCCTTGAATTCCTTAAATTCCGTGTCGGTGCTGCCCAGCGGTGAGCTGTGTCCTGTCTCGGGTCGTCAGTAGCGTGCTCGTGTTGGTGCAGTACTTCACATAGCCACGGTGGTACATGCCATTATGGGTTTTACCTTTTCAAATAACCGTAGGTAGTTCTGTGGTTTTAACATATTGTGACTGTTCCGAACAAACATCTTTGGGTCTAGAGGTATGATTCCCGCTTGGGGTGCGAGAGGCCCCGGGTTCATATACCGGACGAGCCCCCATTAATTAATGTTACCACCCTTAAGTCTAGGGGACGTACAGGGCCTAACATTATGCAGCGAGAATGCGTGTTACAACACAAAACCCAAGATGCCGACTGAAGGGCGACAATATCTATTATAAATAATGTGAACGTCACAGCGAGCAAGGGAACTGAGAGCGGTGCCCAAGTGAAGAAATCTTAAAAACGTGACCTCCAAAACTAGTGCAGCATGATTCTAGACTAATAAATACAGAGGGTGGCGCTCACTCCTAACCTGGTGTCTATAACAAAGATGGGCTACGTAATGAGGAGTACACCCATGGGCAGCATACCTGTCGCCTCCTGCTGGGCGTAAAAGCCAAGGTGCTATGCCGTGTACAGCTCGCACAACGAAGCTGTACAACAAACAAGCGTACAACAACGTCCAGCCAAACAAAAAACCAGACGACATCTCTCGAGCAAAGGACAGGAGGGCGTTTCAGTAGGCGGTCGGATGGTTGATTGGATCTGGAAACAGCTGGGCTCAACCAGCAGCTCCTCAGGAGGCGGGGCACTACCTGGGGAGGGGCAATTGCACAGACACACGGCAACTAGGGCCGTAACAGTAGCCATCATGACTGCGTACACTCGCTAGCCAGTCAGCTAACGGGTCGGACCCTTTAGCTGACTGGTTAACGTGGTCCCCTGTGGTGCGGGAGGCCCGGGTTCGTGTCCTGGCTGGGGTGGGTCCCGGCTACCCCATGCATTCGCTACAGTCTTACCATTACATTCCTTTTGATCGCGTCCAGTTGGCGCGGTGGTCTATTCCATGCCTACCAACACAGGGATCCCGGTTCGAATCCCCGCGTTGCCTCCAGCGTCTGCGGGTGGGAAGCCGGATGTGGGTATGTGTCTTGGTCACTGCACTAGCGACCCCTCTGGTCGGTCGGGGTGCCTACCGGGGGGGGGCGGGGACTGGGGGGGAATAGCGTGATCCTCCCGCGCGCTACGTCCCCCTGGTGAAACTCCTCACGGTCAGGTGATAAGAGGCGGCTGGCGACTCCACATGTATGGGAGGAGGCAGGTGGTAGTCTGCAGCCCTCCCCGGGTCAGCAGAGGGGGTGGAGCAGAGACCGGGACGGCTCAGAAGAGTGGGGTTATGTGGCCGGGTACAACTGGGGAGAAAAAGGGGGAAGAATCCAAAAGACAAAGTACTTTGTGTGACTCAGTATAATGTGGTTTGGGTGAAGAATGGAGGTGTATGATAGTCCATGGAAGTACTGCACACTGAGTACTGCATGGACTCATTACGTCACGTGGTTGCCATTGTGTCTGATTCGATTATTGTGTCTTCATCGTGGACACCTGGGGAAACTGCTCAGGCTGTCGAAGTATAATGTGTTTTGTTTTGTGCTGCAGATAAATAGATGTAAGGGACTACCACGCCAGATGAAAATGTGATCACTGTACCCAATGAGACCAGCCCTCTGCTAGCGGACGATGTGGACCGAACAGCTGTGATGAATCCTTGGAATGAAGCACTCCATATGGCCTACAGTGCAGTCACTGGTTACACAACGGACATATCTCAGACCGAACCTAAACTTCGTCACATGGTATGCTGTGCAATGTATTATATGAGACAGGAGCGTGTCAGGTTTTACAATTTTTAGTTGATGAGACTCTCAGCCGAAGTCTTGGGTCGACCTTACTTGATTACTGCGGCGTTGCCGTAAGCATATTTGTGCTGAAGCTGTAGAGTTGAGACTTCCGGGCTCCACGTTGAGCCAGTTTACAAGTAACGATGTCCCGTCGAGCACCGCGACCGTTCGAAGGGCAGCCAGGTTCTGCCGAGCCCAGTTACATGGAAGCAGTGAGAACTGGGATCGCCACTTCGTCGAGTCTGCTAACATTTCTACTTCTACTGTGGTCTTTACTTGTTTTTGATTCTAATTACCTTTGTTGTCCAAGTTGTTAAAAACTTGATTATTTCAAGCTGCCCCCCATGGGAGAAGACCATGCAGCAATGCTGCAGTGCAGAAAACTGTTGTATAATTTCCTGCAGTGCAGCTTCAGGCATGTTTGAGCCACGACGGTGACGAGGAAGCCCTTTGCTAATTCTCACTACCAGAGCTTTAAAATGCCCCCTAACCGGGGCATGTTCCTTTGTTTTATAGCTTACGTAACTTTATGGTCCTCTTACATTACGCAATAATGTATTAATTAATATATTAATTAATTAATATGTTAATTAATTATGTGTCGAATTCAGAAGGATTTGATTAGATGAATGTGACGGGTTAATTTGGCTCAGGCTGGAGCGTGAGTCCAGGTTCCTTCCATAAGCAGTGAAGTATCAGTGAACATATTGTGTTGCAATGACTGGAATGTATTTTGTTAACTAAACAAATGACACTGCGCCACATCAAACACCCCCTTCTTGTAGTTAAGATAACTAATAGTGATACACTTTGAAGTGATAAATGTGCCTTGTGTCAAACTTCTGATTATGAAATGCCTGATTCTGCTGACTACAGTATATATACTATGTATATAGTATAGTATATACGGTAGTCACGTGTACTCCTACGTACTGTGTATGTAGCAGGTAGGAGTACGTGGGACAGCTTTAAGTGAGTAGTGGTGAATACTGTACCAGCCATCCTTGTTGAGAAGACAAAACGACGACTTGTAGTGCAGACTTACACAATAAAGATAGAGATTTATACGATGTATGAGAGGTTTATTTGATACAGGGGAATAAGTGCCGTGAATATCTTCCAGACTGCTGTATTAATACTTTTGTAAAATAAAAAATTCTGTTCAGAATATTTGCTTTTGTTTGACCCAAATCCTTTGGAAAATGAATGTCTTTTCCCACTCTTGTTCCAAAAAACGCAGATGACACTGGGATTATGTGGACGATATTGTTCATTACGTCACATTTCACTGTTCCATGGGAACATGTGCTCTTCAAAGCATCAGTGTTCCCCAGGTCAGGACACATCAGGGTGCCCAGATGTGCCTCCCTACAGCAGCATGGTGTACTGAGACACATCAGGGCATCCAGATGTGTCTCACTAAAGCAGCATGGTGTAGCTGCAGGTGTCCATCGTGCCAGGATGTGTCTCACTACAGCAGCATGGTGTAGCTGGGGGTGTCCACCGTGCCAGGATGTGTCTCACTACAGCAGCATGGTGTAGCTGGGGGTGTCCATCATGCCAGGATGTGTCTCGCTACAGCAGCATGGTGTAGCTGGGGGTGTCCACCGTGCCAGGATGTGTCTCACTACAGCAGCATGGTGTAGCTGGGGGTGTCCACCGTGCCAGGATGTGTCTCCCTACAGCAGCATGGTGTAGCTGGGGGTGTCCACCGTGCCAGGATGTGTCTCACTACAGCAGCATGGTGTAGCTGGGGGTGTCCATCATGCCAGGATGTGTCTCCCTACAGCAGCATGGTGTAGCTGGGGGTGTCCATCATGCCAGGATGTGTCTCCCTACAGCAGCATGGTGTAGCTGGGGGTGTCCATCATGCCAGGATGTGTCTCCCTACAGCAGCATGGTGTAGCTGGGGGTGTCCACCGTGCCAGGATGTGTCTCCCTACAGCAGCATGGTGTAGCTGGGGGTGTCCATCATGCCAGGATGTGTCTCACTACAGCAGCATGGTGTAGCTGGGGGTGTCCATCATGCCAGGATGTGTCTCCCTACAGCAGCATGGTGTAGCTGGGGGTGTCCATCATGCCAGGATGTGTCTCCCTACAGCAGCATGGTGTAGCTGGGGGTGTCCACCGTGCCAGGATGTGTCTCCCTACAGCAGCATGGTGTAGCTGGGGGTGTCCACCGTGCCAGGATGTGCAGTAGAGGTTCTCTACAGCAGAGATGTTCCACTGACAGATACCTGCAGCCACCCCCAGGGGGCACATTTGTGCACTAAATCCAGGCAAACAGAGTAGAGTCAGCTTTGGTGCATGACACCTTCCCACAAAGTCTGCTCTAATAGAGACATGTTCTTATTATGATCTGGAGAAGATGATGTCATGTTGGATGAAAAATCATTTTCCTTATGAAAAAATGAACCATGTAGGGGGAAAATAAATGACGTTTCTCTTGCTTTTCTCGGAGTATGCCAATCTGGTCATGGATATTTGGGACAGCTGCCATGAACAGCTAGATAATAATAATAATAATAATAATAGGTAAAATGCAGCTCAAAGTGCTTGACATTAAAAACAGGGGAAACAATAAAACTCAGCAACAACACAGACGAACTAACACAGACCTGGGCAGGCAGCGTGAAACAAGGCGAGGATGAAGCCATGGTACAAGATAACAAATAAGAGCACAGGGAATCCATTAAAAGCCAGGGGATGAAGGCGGGTCTAAAACTGTCTGCGGACGCCGCTTCTCGTCTTCGTTGGGGGGTCTGGGGGGGGGGTCTGTCCCAAGCCGCCGGTGCATCGAAACAAAAGGCTGCTTGGCCACACTTTTCTAGATCCTTCTAGTAGGGACAGTGAGCAGACCAGTACCAGAGGGCGTGAGAGAGACCAGCAGACGAGCCGTCAGGCAGGTGTGAGGGGGCTCAACCATGCGGAGCTTTAAACACGAGCGCACGAGCTTTAAACCCAGTCGTCAGCAGGAAGCCGGCGTAAAGACGCTCAAACTGGGGTCATGTGACCTCTCGTCCTGGTTTTTGTTAGGACCCTTGCTGCCGCGTTCTGTACTGGTTGCAGCCTGTCGATCCCTTTTTTGGGGTAAACCAGTAAGAAGTGCATTGCAGTAGTCCAGACGCGAGGAGATAAAAGCATGCGCCCCCTTCCGGGGGGAGGGTGCAGGTGTGTGCAGGTGTGTGTGTGTGCAGGTGTGTGTGCAGGTGTGTACAGGTGTGCAGGTGTGTGTGCAGGTGTGTGTGCAGGTGTGTACAGGTGTGTGCAGGTGTGTGTGCAGGTGTGTACAGGTGTGCAGGTGTGTGTGCAGGTGTGTGTGCAGGTGTGTGTGCAGGTGTGTGTGCAGGTTGCTGGACTGGTTGCTGGACTGGTTGCTGGACTCTTAACACACAGACGGGTAAAGGATAGAGAGCAGAGATGAAACAAGAAAGGGGGAGAGCAAAGCAGAGAGGACAGGGCGGAGGGGGAAAGGGAGGCAGGGGATGAGAGGGAAGGATGAGGTGAAAGAATGAAGAGGAAGAGAGGCGAGGCAAGGGGTAGAAAAGAGGAGACGGGAGAGGAGAGGAAAGGCCAGTAAGGAAGAGATGAGAGGAAAGGAGTGAAAGGAGAGGAAGGGAGACGGGGAAGAGAGGGGTAGGCTGAGAGACAAGTCAACCCACCTTTGTCTGAGGCAGAAGCTCCGCCAGAGGCTGGCTGGTGAGGAACCTTCTTCTTCCTGAAGGGTCCTTCACACGTGCAGAGAAACGGCCAAGTGCGTCAAAGGCGTTCTCTTGGAGGTGTCTGTGAATGTTCTCATCCATCCAGGTCATGGTTCTCCAAAGGAGCTGGATCAGGGGCAACTGGACTTGGTATATATATATATACCAAGTCCAGTTGCCCCTGATCCAGCTCCTGGATAAGTTCTCTGGGAGTTTCCAGAAGCGAAGCTTGGAGCAGGCGAGCCGGGCAACTGCTCGGAGCACCAGGCAGTAGGGGGCCCCCGAGGGCTGACAGAATTTACTCCGAAGCAGTGACCGCAACCCCCCCCCCTCCGCCTTAAACAACCAATGGACGATTTGCAATGACATGACGTCACAGAAGGAAACCTCGCTTGTAGGGGCCCCATGTCAGTCGCGACGCACGCACGTGCACGGCCCGCGCTCTCCCGAAAGAGGAAGTTACTGCCAGGCTCCCGGTGAGCAGTTTAAGAGAGAGTTTTGTCTCCCCCTAGTGGACACAGCCCTTAACAGCTCTAATGACAGATTTTCAAAACTGGAAGATGTTTAAGGCCTTTCTGGCTACTCAGAGTGGCAAACTTGCAGACAAGTGTAAGGACCTGGAGAAAACACTACACGATGTAGACTGTGAGGATTTGATTCTGGAGATCAGGGCTGCTGTCCATCATACCCTTCCTGAGAATGTATCTTCCTCCCCAAGAGAGATGCTTGATTACATTTACAAGTGGAAACCTCAGCATTGCTTGTAACTCTGCTATTAACTCTTCCGGTCACTGTCCCCTCTGGAGACAGAAGCTTCTCAGCTTTAGAACTCATAAAAACCTACCCCAGGTCAACCACGTCCCAGCAGAGACTTTCCGGACTGGCTCTTGGTTCAACAGAGCGCAGTGTGTGAAGGTCTTTGGATCTGGAGGACACAGTGACAGCCTTTGCACTAGCCAAGGCCCGCAAGCAGCACTTTTTAGTCTCTTTACACTCAAGTCCTTAGAGGACAAAAGTGTCCCTAGATGTCCCTATGAGGGTTTAAAGGTGGTTGTTGAGTTTAGACCGTGGGTTTATATATTTTGGAGCTATACATTTTGTTATATGTTTATGTTGTTTTTATTTTAAGTTATTTACTGTGTTTTATTGTTCCATATATATATATACATATACATATACATACATACATATACATACATATATACATATATATATATACATATATACATATACATATATACACACATACATATATATACATATATATACATACATACATACATACATATACATATACATACATATATATATACATATATATATATACATTCATACATACATACACACACACACACACACACACACACACACACACACACACACATATATATAATTCTTATTTTCTTGTGATGTGAGTGGCAGCATTTGGACTAGCCTAATAATTTATCCACCTAGCACAGAGAGTCAGGAAATGTGTGTTTGGTGGATTATGTCTTTGTTGTAACAATGCTTCTTGGCAGTAAATCTTACACCGTTGGAAAGCCTGTTTATTTGCCTTTTAAATGGCGCCACCTGTGTAAGGAAC
>NC_079222.1:50417490-50429791 GCF_029633865.1 Lampris incognitus
CACCTCCTTTAGTAACACACCTCCTTTAGTAACACACCTTTCTTAGTAACACACCTCCCTTAGTAACACACCTTTCTTAGTAACACACCTCTTTTAGGAACAGACATCCCTTAGTAAAAGACATCCCTTAGTAACAGACCTCCCTTAGTAAAAGACATCCCTTAGTAACAGACCTCCCTTAGTAATAGACATGCCTTAGTAACAGACATCCCTTAATAACAGACCTCCCTTAATAACAGACATTCCTTAGTAACACACCTCCCTTAGTAACACACCTTTCTTAGTAACAGACATCCCTTAGTAACACACCTTTCTTAGTAACACACCTCTTTTAGGAACAGACATCCCTTAGGAACAGACCTCCCTTAGTAACACACCTCCCTTAGTAACACACCTTTCTTAGTAACAGATCCCTTAGTAACACACCTTTTTTAGTAACACACCTCTTTTAGGAACAGACATCCCTTAGGAACAGACCTCCCTTAGTAACAGACCTCCTTTAGTAACAGACCTCCCTTAGTAACAGACCTCCCTTAGTAACAGACCTCCCTTATGAGTGAGTTGAAAAACACAGGGGAGGGGCATCACTTGCATTCTCCAGAGAGTCAGTGGAGAACACCTCTCTGGGCGACATGTAAGTCTGTAGGAAGGTTGGATGAGACCGAGTGTTAGTGGATCAGATCAGAAATGCCTGCATCATGCCTCAGCACCAGTCGCACAGGGAAACACCACCTCTGCACTGGGTCCAGTACTGGTCTCTGTGCATGCTGCAAGGCCACTAGAATGTTCTGAGAAGATTGCATACTTCAGAAACAAGTGGACATTGTGTGCAAAGCCATTAAAGAAATCAAACATTGTCCATGAATAAAACCCTGCGTCTCTCTGTCTCTCGCCCTGACTTGAGAACATAGTGTGTAAATAAAGGCCTCCTTTTGACTTGTGTCAAAGTTCAGACCAGGATCCACTGCTGGAATTCCTTAATCAATCCCCCTTTTAATGCATGTACCAAACCCCCAAAATATGTGATAAACCTCACCCAGAATCAGATCCTGGCTGAAAGGACAGATCCACAACTCTTAGTTGTGGTCTTCTTCCAAGAGAGTTTTCTGCAAGCGCTTTTACTCTCGAGAGCATTCCCAGACACAATAGAAGAAGGTCCCTTTCTCCGGTCCACACCGGGTACACAAGTCCAGGACAGCACTGTTATACATGTTTAGCTTCTCTGGTGTCACACATGTCCTCACCAGCCAGTTGTGTTGCAGCAGTTTGAGCCGAGTGTTGACAGTTTGTGTTGGTGCTTCAGCACATGCTGCTTCCCAGCCCTCGGAAGGGAACGTTGCCATTATTCATTCCACACCATATTTAATATATGACCCCCGATAATTATACTGTATACATGTACCAAGTATGCATGTACCGAGTGTGTATGTACTAAGTATACATGTACCGAGTATACATGTACCGAATATGCATGTACTGAGTATACATGTACTGACCATGCACGTACAGTGTATAGATGTACCGAGTATGCATGTACTGAATATACATGTACAGAGTATACATGTGCTGAGTATACATGTACTGGGTATACATGTAGTGAGTATACATATACTGAGTGTACATGTACTGAGTATGCATATACTGAGTATACATGCGCGGAGTATGCATGTACTGAGCATGCATGTACTGAGTATACGTACCGATCATACATGTACTGAGTATGCACGCACTGATAATGCATGTACTGAGTATAAGTGTACTGTGTATGCATGTACTGATCATGCATGTACTGAGTATACATGTACTGAGTATACATGTACTGAGTATGCATGTACTGATCATGCATGTACTGATCATGCATGTACTGCGTATACGTACGGATCATGCATGTACTGAGTATACACGCACTGATAATGCATGCACTGGGTATAAGTGTACTGTGTATGCATGTACTGGCCATGCATGTACTGAGTATACATGTACTGAGTATGCATGTACTGATCATGCATGTACTGATCATATATGTACTGAGTATACATGTACTGAATATACATGTACTGAGTATGCATGTACTGATCATGCATGTGCTGATTATATATGTACTGAGTATGCATGTACTGATCATGCATGTACTGATCATGCATGTACTGGGTATACGTACGGATCATGCATGTACTGAGTATACACGCACTGATAATGCATGTACTGGGTATAAGTGTACTGTGTATGCATGTACTGACCATGCATGTACTGAGTATACATGTACTGAGTATGCATGTACTGATCATGCATGTGCTGATTATACATGTACTGAGTATACATATACTGAGTACACATATACTGAGTGTACATGTACTGAGTATGCATATACTGAGTATACATGTACTGCGTATACATGTACTGAGTATGCATGCTGAGGTTGTGCGGGCCACGCTGGGCTGTGTTAAAACCGGTGTGTGGACGCTCAGCTGCTGGCTCACCCTGTAAGCCAGCAGCTGAGCGAATGTATTGCTTTTTTGTATGTGTTTATACCAATATAAGTAATCAAAGTTGTTTTTTTTTACTTTTTGAAAGTTTGAAGGAACTTTTTGTTTGTCGAGATGGTTTGAACAGACCAGCACGAGCCCTTGTAAAGGAAGGCATCATTGGGTGTCTTACAGAACACGTGCTTTGTGCATGTTGGACTTGGACAGCCGTCATGTCTTGTTCTGGAGGAGTTCTTCCACACACCGCTGGATACGAGAGGGGTGGGACGACTGAGTGCTGCACGCTCCATTTGCCAAACACGTTGAGGACTTCGTTCAGAACCGAGCCTCCGGTCCATGCCATACAAGCGAGTTTCTGTTCCCCAGTCCAAAAGCTTTTCCGCTGCTGAATGTCTGCATGAAGTCACTGCAGGGGCCAAATCACTGAGCATCTGTTGTGTTGCTGTACCAGCACCAACTGATGCCTCCACCTGTCCGCCTGCGAGAGTGGTTGTAGTTTGTATTCTGCACTGAACCGTGCTGCCGTATATGTGCTGATAGCAGGACTCCCCTTTTGTGGCTGTGTGTTATGTCTGTGTGTGATCACCTGTGGGGGTAAATTCTTTCAAGTGTGTCCTGGAAAACAGGCCCTCCCTGGTTTCTGGATGTACGCTGTAGCTCCGTCCTCCCCGCACCGTGTTTCTGGGCCTCGGCAGCAGCTCCGTCTTGTGATGCAGCTGAATCAAACACACTTTTGTGTCGTTTTTGTGCGCTTTGTATCAATGCTTTGTCCACACAGGGTCTTTTGTGAAGTGACTTGTCGTCCTTGAAAGCACAGCCATGCACTTTCTGGATGTGCAGCGCCGGTGCACCACGTGACAAGAGCACGCGGCGTGTAATGACGTCAGAGTTTTGCTAGTTACCCGATTACCCGGACCGCTTTAGATAAGAGCAAATACTGTCAATCTGCAGTTCAGTGTTACGCCTGCGGGAGGCACTGTAGTACAATACATTGAGTTTTACTGTAAGTCCACCCTGTGCATAGCATGTCTATGCAGCAAATACACGAGTCAAGTCAAGTCAGGTGAAAATGTTTTGAGGGCTGCACAAATAACAACACAATCATGGCCAGCATCCGTAAAACATATACACGTACAGAAGTCAGATAAATTCAGAGGTGGAAAAACCCGGTCCAGAAAGTAAAAATCCTAACTGTGTCTTCACTCCACCCATGTGCTAAACCGTCAGGTTGCACTGACTGGTTTCTCAAATCAGCTGGTTTAATACGTGGATGGAGTAAAGACCCGGTTAGGGTTTTTACTTTCTGGACCGGGTTTTCCCACCTCTGGATAAATTACATATAAAATGTACACAATACAATTGAAGAAAAAAGATACTGTCACGTGCATGGATAAGTAGACCCGTTGGTCCTTGACTAACGGGTCGGACCCTTTAGTCGACTGGTTAACGTTGTCGCTTCCGCAGCGGGAGACACAGGTTCGCGTCCCGGCCATGGCGACGGTCTGCCAGACTACCCGCCGAATTCGCTACAATACAGACGTGTAACATACAGTACGCATATGTAGCCGTGCACACATAGAGCTGAGTCCATAAGCCGGAATCCGGACCACCGTAGTTCAGAAGTTGGGCCAAGCCAAGCGAGGCTGCAGGCTGATGCAAAGGGAAGCGTTCTGAGTTTACTTTTGAACGAGTCAACTGAGCTGCCTCTCAAGCCTCTACAGAGAGAGGGGGGATGGTAAGGGAGACCTCTGCCACCTGCCGGGTTTTTATTGGGTTTCGGGATCGCCGGGTGACCGGTATTTTGTGATCGCACAGCCCCGGCCAGCAGGTCCATGAGCAGTGACTACACGTGGTAGGCAGGATGGCGCAGGGGTTAGCGCGGTCGCCTCGCAGCAAGAAGGTCCTGGGTTCGAGCCCCGGGGTAGTCCAACCTTGGGGGGGGGGGTCGTCGTCCCGGGTCGTCCTCTGTGTGGAGTTTGCATGTTCTCCCCGTGTCTGCGTGGGTTTCCTCCGGGGTTCCGGCTTCCAAACACATGTCGGTCAGGTGAATCAGCCGTACTAAGTTGTCCCTAGGTATGAATGGGTGTGTGTGGGCCCTGTGACGGCCAGGGTGCCTCCCCGCCTGCCCCCTAGTGGCTGCTGGGATCGGCTCCAGCATCCCCTCGACCCTGAGAGCAGGATAAGCGGTTCAGATGATGGATGGAAGATAAAAGTGGAATCTTGAAGTGAGCTCTGGGAGGCAGTGGAGTGACATAAGAACAGGGGTAATATGATCACGTTTTCTAGTCTGGGGAAATAGCCTAGCAGCAGTATTTCGTACAAGTTGGACATTTTAAGAATCACATTTTCATACAGTACCACTGCACTGTCACCCCTAACCACATCCAAACCCGAGCTAATCATCACGTCAAATGATGGAGACATCCCATTTAACATCCACGTGCCCCCCAACTGACGTCTCCCCTGACTCCACAAGGGGCTTACAACCCACACTCAGAAACCCATCATTTCCTATGGCTTGCAGCCAGCATGGACAGTATTTGCACGGTGCCAAACTGGGCTCAGGCACGGGTCCCACCCACCGTACCCTCAACCTATAACAGATCCACTGGAGGAATAGTTGGTGTGTTGCACGTTAGTGTGGCGGAGGATGTGAATGTGTGTTGTCTCCACAGTGTGGTCATGAGATGGGTTTGCAGCGGAGAGGAATAACCAGGGGACCTTTCGTGGCAAAGGGCAGATCTCAGGGAAGTGTCGTCAGACATGGCTGTGAGTGACAGAGCAGCGCAGCAGTCCCTGCTCATGCCGACCAGCTGCCTCTAGAGGGCGCCCTTCATTCATTTCTGTTCCCCGTATGTGTTCATTGTTTCTCAGCTGTGTTGATTAGGTTCCTCTGTGCACCTTTTCCTTGGTGTTTTTAGTCCGTTAACTTGCCCTTGTTAGCTTGGTCTTTACATCTTTCTCGTTTTTCACGTATCCCCCTGTTTTCTATCAACTCATTTCTCCAAGGGGTTTTTTATGACCTGTGTTTCTGCAAGTTTTTTTGTTGTTACTTTGAGTAAAGACTGGTTATTTCTACTCTCCTGTGTTCCTGTGGCTCCTCCTGTGGAGGAGAGATACTGGGTATATTGGGAGAAGGATGCTGAATATGGAGCTGCCAGGGAAGAGGAGAAGAGGAAGGCCAAAGAGGAGGTCTATGGATGTGGTGAGGGAGGACATGCAGGTGGCTGGTGTGACAGAGGAAGATGCAGAGGACAGGAAGAAATGGAAACGGATGATCCGCTGTGGCGCCCCCTAACGGGATCAGCCGAAAGTAGAAGTAGTCTCCTGTGTCCCTGTAAGCTTGGGTCTCCTGGTCTCTGCAATCACGTCAACTGGCCGAAGCTCTCGTTGGACCGTGTTGCCTCCACGGACTGCATCTGCTGCACTATATGTAGTGTAACGTGCATGGATAAGGAGACACGCTGGCCGCTGGCTAACGGGTCTGACCCTTTAGTCTAGCGGTTAGCGACGCCTCCTGCGGTGCGGGCGATACGGGTTCGCGTCCCGGCCGCGGCACTTCCTGTGGTTGCGTTGTCCCCCGAATTCGCTGCAATATTATCACGATAATCATAGGGAACTTTACATGATGTATATGTTACGGGTCATATGAGAAAACGGGTAATGTGCAAACTACCCGGTTAATGTGCAGAATACCCAACGGGGCGGGTTATCTGCACATTAACCGGGTAGTCTGCTACTAGGCTATATTAGCCAGGCGAGGGAGGGGGGAGGACACATGTTGGTCTTTTCTGGTGGTTGTGTAAACGTGCATGTGAAAGGTGCGGCCTGTTCATTCATGTGTCTCGCCTGGTTGGCAGACAGGAAGTGCATGTGGACATATGTTGTCGCTGCTTCTGCTCCTACATACTGGGCTTATAAACGGACGTGGTTCTGGTTTCATATCATCTAGTCTCAGTACCCCCCGCCAGTACCCCTCTTCCATAAAGTGTTATTTACCAGTCTGTCCACGGAGGGGCGCCATTTGGGGTTGGTTGGATGACGCATGTCTCCAGTGAGAGTAGGCTATAGCAGCCTGATGGGAGATGGCCGACACTGATGTTTCTGTCCACCCTTGTCAAATGTGTAGGCTACTCCTTCATATCAGGGAGCAGATAGAGAGGAGGAGGAGGAGGAGGAGGAGGCTCATGTGTGTGTTCTTTGATGCTAATAGCCTCGTTATACAAGTGGGGGGACGTTGATCTAAAGACAGAATGATATCGCCAACGTCTGTTCTTTCATTTAGCACAACTTGTGGTTCCTCACATGGCCTCACTTCATGACTCATTAGGCTGAAGGCTGCTGCTGATTTACATATGCAAATATCCTACCAAGAGGAGTTGCACCTTCCTTCCATCCACATTAACCACCCAAGCGGGTAATCTGCACATTAACCGTTTTTTTCACATTACCTGTAACACACACATACACATACGTACCTGCTAATACAAAAGTACCATGTATCAATATCCCGCTGAAATTGATCACACATCAACTGTTTGGTCATGTAAAGTATAATATCAAACCAGAAGTAGTTTTCAAATACTCCCTCAACTATTTCAGACTTGGTTTTGTGAGGGGAAAAAATTAGATAGATTCTCCATATCCAACTTTTATCCTGATACAATGCCACAAAACGATGACAAACACGTTTAAATATGGCTAAGCCCTGCCTGCAGCCACCTCCAAGATAAAGGGGAGCTTGACATCCCCACAGGCCAACACCGAGGTTCTCACCAGCCACGTCTTGAGTTCACACAGAAGCTCTGCTCACAGCCTCCCGTTCCCCAAGGGCGTAGTACCGGAGCACCTCCTCGCCTTTGGTCCAGGCATGTTTTGCAGCCACATGGTTGAGATGGTCAGCAAAACGTCAAGATCCCTGGGACAAAGCTCCTGCAATAGTGTGTGAACGTGGTCTTGCTGGGATCAGTGGAGACCTCTCTTCTGAGTGTGGCCCAGGTATTATTATACACCTGCTGAGTGGCGCTTTTACAGTGTTTCACTTAACTCCTCTTGACTAGCTTGTTAACTCTTGCTAACTCCCGCCTCTCTTGTGACTGACAGTTTTAAGAATGGAGGGATTTCCTAGACTCAAATACAACACTTTATTATTTTCATTGTTTAATCATTTTATTCAGAAAAGAGAACTTTGTAAAATGTAAATAACACACAGAAACATTCACCTAGGGACGTAATGGTGTGTATGATAACATGTTGGATGGCTTGTATGATAACATGTTGGATGGTGTGTATGATAACATGTTGGATGGTGTGTATGATAACATGTTGGATGGTGTGTATGATAACATGTTGGATGGTGTGTATGATAACATGTTGGATGGTGTGTATGATAACATGTTGGATGGTGTGTATGATAACATGTTGGATGGTGTGTATGATAACATGTTGGATGGTGTGTATGATAACATGTTGGATGGTGTGTATGATAACATGTTGGATGGTGTGTATGATAACATGTTGGATGGTGTGTATGATAACATGTTGGATGGTGTGTATGATAACATGTTGGATGGCGTGTATGATAACATGTTGGATGGCGTGTATGATAACATGTTGGATGGTGTGTATGATAACATGTTGGATGGTGTGTATGATAACATGTTGGATGGTGTGTATGATAACATGTTGGATGGTGTGTATGATAACATGTTGGATGGTGTGTATGATAACATGTTGGATGGTGTGTATGATAACATGTTGGATGGTGTGTATGATAACATGCTGGATGATGTATGATAACATGTTGGATGGTGTGTATGATAACATGTTGGATGGTGTGTATGATAACATGTTGGATGGCGTGTATGATAACATGTTGGATGGCGTGTATGATAACATGTTGGATGGTGTGTATGATAACATGTTGGATGGCGTGCATGATAACATGTTGGATGGCGTGTATGATAACATGTTGGATGGTGTGTATGATAACATGTTGGATGGTGTGTATGATAACATGCTGGATGATGTATGATAACATGTTGGATGGTGTGTATGATAACATGTTGGATGGTGTGTATGATAACATGTTGGATGGTGTGTATGATAACATGTTGGATGGTGTGTATGATAACATGTTGGATGGTGTGTATGATAACATGTTGGATGGTGTGTATGATAACATGTTGGATGGTGTGTATGATAACATGTTGGATGGTGTGTATGATAACATGTTGGATGGCGTGTATGATAACATGTTGGATGGTGTGTATGATAACATGTTGGATGGCGTGTATGATAACATGTTGGATGGCGTGTATGATAACATGTTGGATGGTGTGTATGATAACATGTTGGATGGTGTGTATGATAACATGTTGGATGGTGTGTATGATAACATGCTGGATGATGTATGATAACATGCTGGATGGTGTGTATGATAACATGTTGGATGGTGTGTATGATAACATGTTGGATGGTGTGTATGATAACATGCTGGATGATGTATGATAACATGTTGGATGGTGTGTATGATAACATGTTGGATGGCGTGTATGATAACATGTTGGATGGTGTGTATGATAACATGTTGGATGGTGTGTATGATAACATGCTGGATGGTGTGTATGATAACATGTTGGATGGTGTGTATGATAACATGTTGGATGGTGTATGATAACATGTTGGATGGTGTGTATGATAACATGTTGGATGGTGTGTATGATAACATGTTGGATGGTGTGTATGATAACATGTTGGATGGTGTGTATGATAACATGTTGGATGGTGTGTATGATAACATGTTGGATGGTGTGTATGATAACATGTTGGATGGTGTGTATGATAACATGTTGGATGGTGTGTATGATAACATGCTGGATGGTGTGTATGATAACATGTTGGATGGTGTGTATGATAACATGTTGGATGGTGTGTATGATAACATGTTGGATGGCGTGTATGATAACATGTTGGATGGCGTGTATGATAACATGTTGGATGGTGTGTATGATAACATGTTGGATGGTGTGTATGATAACATGTTGGATGGTGTGTATGATAACATGTTGGATGGTGTGTATGATAACATGTTGGATGGTGTGTATGATAACATGTTGGATGGTGTGTATGATAACATGCTGGATGGTGTGTATGATAACATGTTGGATGGTGTGTATGATAACATGTTGGATGGTGTGTATGATAACATGTTGGATGGTGTGTATGATAACATGTTGGATGGCGTGTATGATAACATGTTGGATGGCGTGTATGATAACATGTTGGATGGTGTGTATGATAACATGTTGGATGGTGTGTATGATAACATGTTGGATGGTGTGTATGATAACATGTTGGATGGTGTGTATGATAACATGTTGGATGGTGTGTATGATAACATGTTGGATGGTGTGTATGATAACATGTTGGATGGCGTGTATGATAACATGTTGGATGGTGTGTATGATAACATGTTGGATGGTGTGTATGATAACATGTTGGATGGTGTGTATGATAACATGTTGGATGGTGTGTATGATAACATGTTGGATGGTGTGTATGATAACATGTTGGATGGTGTGTATGCTGGACTGCAGTTGGACATGAAGAGGCTGTGATGCTGGACTGCAGTTGGACATGAAGAGGCTGTGGTGCTGGACTGCAGTTGGACATGAAGAGGCTGTGGTGCTGGACTGCAGGTGGATATGAAGAGGCTGTGATGCTGGACTGCAGTTGGACATGAAGAGGCTGTGGTGATGGACTGCAGTTGGACATGAAGAGGCTGTGGTGATGGACTGCAGTTGGACATGAAGAGGCTGTGGTGCTGGACTGCAGTTGGACATGAAGAAGCTGTGGTGCTGGACTGCAGTTGGACATGAAGAAGCTGTGGTGATGGACTGCAGTTGGACATGAAGAAGCTGTGGTGATGGACTGCAGTTGGACATGAAGAGGCTGTGGTGATGGACTGCAGTTGGACATGAAGAGGCTGTGGTGCTGGACTGCAGTTGGACATGAAGAGGCTGTGGTGCTGGACTGCAGGTGGATATGAAGAGGCTGTGATGCTGGACTGCAGTTGGACATGAAGAGGCTGTGGTGATGGACTGCAGTTGGACATGAAGAGGCTGTGGTGATGGACTGCAGTTGGACATGAAGAGGCTGTGGTGCTGGACTGCAGTTGGACATGAAGAAGCTGTGGTGCTGGACTGCAGTTGGACATGAAGAAGCTGTGGTGATGGACTGCAGTTGGACATGAAGAGGCTGTGGTGATGGACTGCAGTTGGACATGAAGAGGCTGTGGTGATGGACTGCAGTTGGACATGAAGAGGCTGTGGTGATGGACTGCAGTTGGACATGAAGAAGCTGTGGTGATGGACTGCAGTTGGACATGAAGAGGCTGTGGTGATGGACTGCAGTTGGACATGAAGAGGCTGTGGTGCTGGACTGCACTCAGCTCCGCAAACTAAACTTCAAGTAAGTCTCCTTCTACCTGGCCTCGTGTCACTGCCAGAAGGAAGGCCTTGCCTCCTCCACTCTCCCAGCTGAAGACGTCTCTCTGGGGCTGAGAACCATAGAAACCATTTACGAGACAAGGTGAAGATCTTTGCATTTGGACAAGGGGAGGCCTGGATGGTCTTCTAGAAGTCAAGTCTGTCAAGTTCATTTCCAGTGTCACAAATTACAACTCTGCCTCAGCGGGCTTTACAGCAACACCATCCTGTCCTTTAGGCAAAGAGAGAGCTAAGCCAGAGACACCAAAATTACAAATTAATCTGTCTAATAGAATACAGTGATCAGTGGTGTCAAAGGCTGCACTGAGGTCCAGCAGTAGAAGCACAGACGTGGAATCAGAGTTCATAGCCAGAAGATGGTCGTTCATCACTCTGGTTAGAGCAGTTTCAGTGGCGTGACAGACCCTGAAAGCCGATTGAAAAGATGGATTTAAGATGGATAGGAGTCATTCCAAAAGTCAAGTGTTTTGGCAGAGAATTACAACACAAAACACATGACTAGCATGACAGTGGCACGGGAAGTTACATGGATGCAAACCTGCAGTGAGCAGTTCAGAGTTTTGACCGCACTCATGTTCATTGACAGTGATCCTGTAAGTATTGAATGTGTGTGTGTTAATGATAATAATAATAATTTTATTTATGTAGCACTTCTGAAACAATGCTACAAAGTGCTTTACAAAGAAATAAAACCCGACAAGGCAAAAATAAGAGGAAGACCGAATAAGTAAGAGTAAAAATATACATAACTAAATGAAAACAAATATCAAACATTTGTAAAAGATTTCATAAAAAGGAAAGTTTTAAGACGAGATGTAAAAGAAGCTAGAGACTTGGTGTGCCTTAGTTCAACGGGAAGACAGATACGTAGTGTGGGGCTGTAAAAGCAGAAGCCCCATCACCCTTTGTAACAAACGGAGACCTGGGAATAACCGGCAGGGCTCCATCTGCGGCTCTTAATGGTGGGGTGGGGTGGGGTGGGGTGGGGGTGGGCGTATACCAGGTCAATAAATCAGAAATTATGTAGGAGCAAGACCATTTAAAGCCCTAAAAGTGAGCAATAACATTTTAAAATCAGGTGGAGATATAACAGGGAGCCAGTGTATGGAGGCAAGCACAGCGGTGATATGGTCATGCCTCGTTGTCCCGGTAATGAGCCGAGCAGCAGCAGCAGTGGGGCCGGGTAGTACCAACTGCGGAGGGTGGAGGGTGGAGGTGGAGTATTAAGCAATCTCACTACCATACTTCTAACACAGCAATGACAGACACTTGATTTTATTTGTGAGTGATCCATAAGGATTAGGA